>NC_056747.1:790157476-790377050 GCF_019279795.1 Protopterus annectens
TGGGGGGGGGGGAAGAGAAGGGACGAGACCATTGTGACGGATTGTGCGCCATCCACAAATTTCAATCTTGCTTGCACCTGTGAATTACCCGAATCTTGGCTGAAAGAGGGTACTGAAAGGGATACCACTGGGTGAAGAGTAGAAGAGAGTATGCCAGGGCTTCTTCCAATAGATGTCTGGTGGGGGCAGAGATGAGCCAGTCTAAATATGGAAATACCTGGAATCCTTGTAGTCGCAAGTGAGCTATGACGACTGCCATGCATTTTGTGAACACTCTGGGGGCTGTAGAGAGTCCGAAGGGCAGTACTCTGAACTGGTAACGACTGGCTCCCACACAGAAGTGAAGGAATTTTCTTGATGGTCTGTCCACTTTTATGTGGTAGTACGCATCTTGAAGATCTATTGAGTACATCCAATTATCTTTTTCCAGAAGCGGAAGGATAGACTGTATTGTGACCATCCGAAATTTATGTACCTTTACAAACTTGTTTAATACACTGAGATCCAAAATTGGTCTCCAGTCCCAGTGTTTTTTTTTTTTCACCAAAAATCGTATTGAGTAGAATCCGGATCCTATCTGGTCTGGAGGGACTATTGGTGACTCTTTCTTAGCAGCTTTGAAATCTCTAATGCTGCTTCTTCCCTTTGACTGTGTGGAACGTCAGGTAAGCTTGTTAGAGGAGTGGGACAAAGGCTGAAGGGGATAGGATAACCTCTGGTTATTATCCTTTGTACCCAAGAATCGGTGGTAATTGTTAGCCAGGCAGAAGGGTATAAGGAGAAACGACCCCCAATCACTTCCAGAGGAAAGCAGTTGGGCCGCTCTTCAGGAGCGCTGGTAGGATTGGCCAGGGAAAGAATCCCTGGAACCCTGGTTATGCCGACCCCCTTTGCCCCGAAAGGGGCATCTTCCCGGTGAGTTTCCCCCTCTGCCTCTAGGGGAGAACTCGGCCTTTGTGCCACGGAAAGAACCTTGAGACTTTTTGTACCATATCGTCCCACTCTTCTGGTTTCTGGAGAAAGCCCGTTGAGGGGAAGAATAATGGACACCCACAGCAGAAAGGGTCTTATCATTCTGTTTACATCTGGCCAGTGTGCTTTTAACCTTGGGTCCGAACAACAAAGAGGCTTCGATGGGAGCATTGAGAAAGGGAGCCTTTAAGGGTTCCGCGAAATTACACAAGCACATCCAGGCATGGCGTCTCAGAACAATGCTTGAACTCGCCACTCTAGCTACTCCTTCTGATGCATGAGATATCAGGTGCATGGTGGAGTTAGATATCGATTCGATGGTGGCTAGCTGAGAGGCCACATCGTCACGGACCTCATCAGACACTGCTCCAGCCAAAGTTTCAGAGAGCTAAGAAATTAGGTCTCTTTGAAGCCTAATAAAATGTGCCATATAGTTCAGGGACCTGACTGCAAAGGTCGCTGATGCAAAGGTACGCTTCTCTATTCTGTCCAGTGCCCGGGACTCTGTTGGGCGGATGGACAGTCTGGCTTGCTTCTTCCGCAACATCCTTTTTAGTTGCAGCTGCCACCACCAAGGCATCTATAGGAAGACCTTTGGACCAATGAGGATCACTAGCAGGAGGGGACAAAATTTTATCTGGCCTCTGGGGAATGGCCTCAACGGTGTCAGGAGTCTTCCACGCATACTGCACGATGAGCCGGACAAGTTCGTCGGCAGGTGGAGTAACCCAGGAGGTAGGGGGCTGGGCACGAAAGGCCTGCAGGAACACAGACTCTTCAGAGGTTGGGTTAGAGGGCTGTCTATCATCTCTCTGGTTAAGGATTTCAAGGATATCACCAAAGGATACCTCAGAGGGTGATCGAGGGGACTCCCTCATCATCAAAGTCTGTGTCTTCAGTAATGGACTCCTCTGTGGAGTTCATGTGCTTCCTCTTGCACAAGCTCTTTTGATGATCTTTCTCAGAGGGAGAAGCTGGGGAAGACGGCGCAAAGGGGTCTCCTATGGGAGTATGTCCTGAGGCCCTTGTACCCGGAGTCCGCTAGAAGCGGCTTGTGTACATTACGGTCCAGAGGAGGGTGGGGAGAGTGATAGCACAGGATCGCTAAGCGACGCAAGAGCCTTCTCCATTATCTGGAAGGCCGGTCCACCTGAAGAGGGATGGTGGCCCACGTCAGGGGTCACCCCTCGCCCAAGTGGCTCAGCCAGCTGACCCAGAGTCCCTGGATGGCTGTGAAATGCCAAAGTACATATGCCACAGCTGACATCCTGGGCTGTGGAAAGACTCTCCTGCCACAAAGGCAACTGCGGCTCTTTAGTGAGGTCCATAAAGGGAACTGTAGTGGGGGAAGACTTTGTTATATCAAGGGGCTTCAAAGGCAATAAAGGAGGAAAATAAGTAGGGGTCTTTGGTAAAGGGTGATTACCTCCCGAGGAAAGATAGGTCCTGGGGGGCGGGACACCTCTGGCCAAAAGCAATTGATCGACAAGATGCAACACATCGTGTTCAGAGAGGCTTCTAGTGGATTTCACGGACATGGCTGAGGGAGAGTCAGGTCTATCAAAGGATGGAGCAAGCTCTGTGTCCACCACGGGGGAGGTCTGTACTGAAAACAACAGAGCTGTAATGGTCTGAACTACTGGTGGCACAGAGGAAATCATCGGTGCCAAAGGCATGGTCTGCACGGATGATGAGGTCGGTATCGAAGTGGTTGTCGGTGCTAAGGCCCGAGCCGAAAACATCTGTGACGAAAACTGAATGGTCGGTACCAAGAGGGTAGTCGGTGCTGGCTAAGCTGTCAGAGCAGAAAAAGGAATGGGCGTCGAAACATCCATCGACGTCGTAACAGTCTGCATCGACTGAACAGACGGTGCCGGTAAGGGAGTCTGAACCAAGGAGCTCCTCAGTACCGATGCAGTATGGGGCACACCAGTCTGTGCCGAAGTCGCAGATGACACCCCGATGGCCTTGGTGTCGATGGTCTAGGCACCAAAAGCATTGCACCAAAAGCATTGGAGCCGAAGAAGTCAAATCCAAACTAGAAAGCTTAGCTTTCTTAGGTTTCAGTTCCTGAGAGTCCCCAGCTGGGGACGAAGGAAGAGACTTGGCCTTTTTTTGTGCATCACTCTTTTTCTTATGGGATTTTGGAGGGGTTGAAGCCTCCAACCCAGAAATAGCCTCTGAAAAGGGAGATTTAAGTAGCCCCTTCAATATTGATTTATTTTTCCATTCAATTAACGTCCTGTTAGAGAAGTTCTTAAAAATCCTGCAAGGCGGGTCAACTGTTAAGTGGGGCAAACCCAAGCAGTAGACACATAGGGAATGTGCATCTGAAGTAGGTAATTTATGTCCACAATCCAAACATCTTTTAAACCCTGGACTACCTTTTTTATCTACCATGATTAAAAGCAAAGGAGGAGAAACCAGAAAAATACCAGCAATGGTACAAGAAATACCCAAAGATAAAAAGGAAAGGGGTTTACCAACAATGGCAAAAAAAGGAATTACCTCGCGGGTAAGAAGAGAAGAAAAGTTGAAAAGAATTCGAAAAAGGTTGTCGCTAAATGCGATAAGGTAAGAGATCACTATTAACTTTTTTTGTGAAAAAAGAGCTGTCTTAGAACTTGGGTATGAAGAAAAATATTGTACTTAGCTCAAGAGAAGTAGCTTGACAAGACCAAATGGTGATGTGGCAAACGAAATCTGAGGTAACAGGGAGAGGGGAATTCTGCGTAAGAGTTTAGATCGAGAGTTTGTAGCTGGCGTGAGCTTGGAAGATGGCCAGCTCTGTTCTGAGGTCAGAACAGACTACCAACACGTAAGGAATGAACAAGGATTAACAATATCAGATATTCATTTATAGAGTTAATAAAGGCCTTCGATCTTGATCATTCCATTCTTATAAATCTTTTTAAAATAAGTATAAATATCATGCTTCCAAGTGGTCCCAGGACTACCTCTCCAGAAGATTCCACAAAGTTAAGATGGGAACTTCCATATCATTCTATGCCTCCCTTCCTAAAAGTCACTTCACAAGGCTCCATTCCTTACTTCTCTACTGTCCTCTGTGTACATCAACAAACCTCCCAATGACTTAACCACATCTTCCATTTATAATAAATAAAAAAAAAAAAAAAAAAAAACTTGCCAGGCATGAGTTTACTGTGTGATACCGTAAACCTCCTGTAACAGGGGTCCAGTCTGATAGACATGGGCATCCTGAGGCAATGTAGCAAATGTCTCATGTATACTGAGAACCACTTAATCCTTAAATACTTTACGCGAGAGATGTAGTTACACTATGAAGTTGGAAGCAATACTCTCACACATGGACAAATGGAATGCTAAACAGGTTAGCACACACACTTCACACACTAAATAGGAACACTACACATAAACCCACATATGCGGAGGTGCTCATTAGTAACTTACCAAAAGATCAGAAGCCTCCCAAACAAAACCTCTTAAACACAACCACAACACATCACACACAATCGAGTGTCTCAACAAACAAGCCCATGCCCTCCCAAACAACCTAAGACACGAGACCTCACTCCACCAATTCAAAAAACAACTCAAAGATCTCCTAAAATCCGAATGGCTATGCCCATGCTCTAATCCTGATTAATAGCAAACATCCCAGTACTACCTAATTTCCACCCAATCCAAAATCCAAGGGTCTTCATTGTAGTTAGGATACTCCAACTACCTAAGACTGTTTTACCTCTTTAAATTATTTGTATAACCCTTTTACTTGTTCATTTGACTTTGAATGTAATACTTTGTATCTTATCTCCTGTTGTTTTTTGTCATAACTACCCTCTGTGGAGCTTTTCTCCACGGGCCTCTACTGAAAATGGACATGTATCCAGTTAGACTAGCCCGGTCAACAAATGTAAAATAAAATAAATGTAAAATAAAATAAATAAGGGGTAACACCACAAAACCTAATGTATTGGTCATAGGTGACTCCATTGTGAGATGCATGGATGGACCCCTCACAGCAGGCTGGATAAGGAGTTGGTTACAGTTAACTGCCTGTCAGATGCCACATTTTGTCACTTAAAAAATAAACAGCTGGGTGTAAAGATCCAGTGTTTCTAAAATATAACCAAACAGTCCACTTATGTTGTTCTGACAAGGTCATAAGAAGGCTAAAACATGAATGACCACAGCTAGTGGGGTTTGGCTTTACTGGTCTGTATGTATCCACAAAAACTTAAATAGTAGTAGTAGTACAAAATCATGGACATTCAGAAGCAATGTAGTTGAAATATTTGATGTCCTTAAGGGGTCATGTGCCTATATCCCATGAGACTATTACAGGAGGTTTAAGGTATCACACTGTGAAAACTCTAATTTGGCTATTTTTTTTCTTGTACTTTTTACTAACTGGGTTGTATGTGCGATCTTTTTAGTCTTTGGTTTACATTTCCATTTATATGTTAAGCAGATAATAAAAAAATTCTGAACTCAGCCAAAACTAAAGCAATGCTACTAAGTACACACCAAAAACTTCCTAAAATCCCCAGTAATTCAGATATTAAAGACATTAACAACACTCTTGAAATAACTAACTTGACCAAACTCTGAACTTTCTTATACTCCTAAGAAAAGAATGGAACAAAGTCTACATTCTCATCTGAGCCTGTAAAATCTCAAATTTTCTTTTCTTTGCTACAATATCTGTAAAAAGTAAGGACATTTTATTCACCTTATGCATAGCCTTAACTTAATAGCCACTGTCTCAACTTGCAACACAAAAAGCTTGAAACATCTCCAATAAAATACATGGATTTTTCACCCTTTCCCCAACACAGAGGTATCACTGCCCATCAATCAGTAAAACAAAATGGCTATCCATCAAGCAAAGAGCAATATTTTTACACGGTTCCCTCCTATTTAAGCTACTTCATGCAGAAATATCTCTCCCTACTAGGGGTGAAAATAACCATGAAAATCCATTCATATAATCTCAGAGAACAAACACCTGGGTCCACTTTTACTACCCGCCCCAAGACTAACTTGCAATTTACAAACCTCAGCTTTTCTACTATTGGCCCCAAACTCTGGGAGTCCATCCCAACCCATCTGAAAGACATTTTTCTCCCCTACTGTTTGTCAATCATCTTTGAGACATCCTCACTTTGGCCTGTAATCAAGGAGCCTGAATCCTCACTACTGCCACTGGAGAGGGACTTTCACTTGGAATAAAAATAGATGCACAGTATTTCCAGTTGCACCTCTCTGCATTAAGCACACTTTTCCTTAAGAGCACACAGGGAACACACAAAGTCCAGGAGCTAATACCTCTCTCGCTTTCTCTCTCTCTCTCTCTCTCTCCAGATCCCAAATAAGACTCCCCACTGGCACAGCTGTAGAGTTTAGTTCTCATCAATGTGTCCAAACTAAGCCCTCCACCACTCTCCTCTGTGAAACCATTGCTTCATTTCCCTGCTCCAAGCAGCTGACACACATACTTTAAGATTTGATTTGCATACACACATCCACCCACACCTTGGCCAGTGTAGAAAGGCTTTCAGGAATGGCCAGACTCATTAAACAGATACAAGTACTCTCAAAAGTTAAAATATCCTCTAAAGGACCAGCCACAATGAAAAGTTGAAATGCATTTAACAAATAATAAAAGAACATGAAAACACGGAATATCTATTTACAATAAGCACCAGAGTTTCAATCACTGGAAATATAAAAAAAAAAAACACAGATGAATACATTCACACAGATACAGAAAAACAGTACTTCACTAATCTCATTATATTTTCCTGACTGATCTAAATAATTACTATTTCCTGGTTCACTTACTAGACTAAGGCAAGATGAAGTAGGCAAGGGGTCCTTCTTTGTCAGGTTCCAAAAACAGAGTGCTCTTAGAATTCTCTGTCTAATATCTAAATATTTCCATGCTGGCTTACAGAATGACATATCTGGTCATCTGAGACTGTTTCTCACACTACCTCCATCACTAGAAGAGGCCTGGATTTAGCACGTGCGTTGTAATATAGATCATGAGCGTTGCTAAAGTTTAGTGCAATATCTGGAAGCTGTAAAACAATTTCAACATTTCTGCTCTTCCTACAGACCCTAACAAACCATACTTCTTACAGACATTGTGTCTCAGGCTTCATTCAAAACTGTGAGAACATCTTTACAGCCTAGGCCCAGTAATTTAATTTCAGAATATTTTTCAAAGTTAGCTGCAGCTGGACTGTGATCAACCTCTTTTTTCCAGTATCCACTGTTACAATATACTTATTTTAACAATTACAATGCATACACTTAAGCTACTACATGCATTTATATTTTTTTTCTGTCTAGCAGGACCCACTGTTGATAAATATTCAATGCAAGAAAACCTCACAAATACATTTTCAGCTCAACTTTCTGTATAAACCATTTTGAGATACAAGTGACATATCTCTACCAAAATCCAGCTAGCTGTGTTGGCATATATTCCACATCCAACTGCCTTAATTCTTCCGGTACTGCTGGCAATACCGCACATTGTCACAGTCCTCCTCCCAGTCAACTGCCCATTTATTCCCCATCATGGGTGTAAGGGACACTGGAAAGTGGTAAACATTTAGACTGCCATTGAGCTGGTTGGAGATTTACTTTCTGCAAAGTTCTACTCCCAGCATGCACCAGGTGAACTGCTGGGGAGAAGACATGCAATGGACTGACCGTGGAGAACATCTTTTCACTTCTGCAAGGGGTGTTTCATTCCAAGCAGCCCTACTCCTTCCCTGAAGCACTTAGTAGTTTCTGTCAGGGAACTTGCATCACCTAATGCCCACCCCCCACACCTGGTAGAGGTGAAGAGCCTGAGCCCTTTTGGTTCTTCTCCCTCCCTGCCTACTCTACCAGTGCTGGTCATTAACCAGACCCCAGCCACCTGGACAGCAACCAGGCCTCCATCCCTCTGCACCAGGGAGCCAGGCTTCCTTCTCAAAGGCTTGACTCCAAGTTTTGAATCCAAATAAAAATATCTTGTATACACATACATACATATACACACACACATATATATATATATATATATATATATATATATATAAGAAGAATGCAAAAAGATAGCCGGTGTCCCTGCTGAACGGTACTCTCACCAAAAAACTGAGGCACAATATGAATGGTGTAGTGAGATACCGACCACAAAAAGATGAGTAACAAAGTTCTTCAAAAAAGTTCTTCAAAAAATGCTGATATCCAGTCAGAAGACTCTTGAGACTCACGGAATAATCCAAAAGTGATTCTTTATTAAAACACACAAAATAAGCGCTTTCGCGTGGTGGATCCACGCTTCATCAGATGTCAGTTTAAAACAGCTGTTACACATATATATATATATCCGCTGAAGCGCGGGAAAACTTTATAGATTAATTAAGACAACAAATCTGTGTTTTTAAAATTAGCGCTAAATACTTGCGCTAATTGATTCAATGTTCATTCAATAAAGCAGTGAATGACTTCTCTATAAATATGTATGAATTACTTGTTATTTTAAAACCATAGTTATATGTTAGCCAAAACTATATCAAATATAAAATTAAAATTAAAACTATTCAGAGCAATGTCTAAATAACTTCCTTTATATGGTGTTAAGCCATATATAAAATCATTTTTTAAAATCATCAAACAAACGCCAAGCATAAATAAAGCGCATGAGTAGGTAACTGATATACTCTAAACCATGCTCTTAATAGTGACTGTGTTAATTAACACTATCACTGAATATTACGTTGATATTACTTATTTCAACATAAAAACTGATGTAAAACATGATCAACAGTAAACAACATTAAAACATGCGCAGTAATGGCAAGATGTATCGAGATCTCACGGACCATACCACTGTTTAAGTGAAAAACATAAACAGGTTAAAATGCTTATTAAACTTTAGGTCCTGAAGTTGTATATTCACCCATTCGCTAATATTTTATGTACACAACAAGACCTAACAGCATGTCTGTGTTTACAAAAAATCAACCATGCATGATATTCCAAAACGGCGGATGTTAGCTGTGTAAAACTGTATCTAAATGGCAATATCAATAAATACAATATATAAGGTCAACTAATGAACTATTATGGGATTGTTACAAAATCATTATCTTTACATAAAATGCCTTATAGATAGACATCGTTTATGTACATTAGCGAACCCATATATATAAAAAATTTTTTGTATATATGTATGCATGGTGTTTAGTATCAATGTTGAAATACATATAACAAAATGTATGCACATAAGACAATAAGCTATGTGCCTAATGCTGATTAACCTAGTAGAATGCTTGGCTGATCAGAATTTGTATGATGAATTTTAAAAAATGATTTTATATATGGCTTAACACCATATAAAGGAAGTTATTTAAACATTGCGCTGAATAGTTTTAATTTTATATTTGATATAGTTTTGGCTAACATATAACTATGGTTTTAAAATAACAAGTAATTCATACATATTTATAGAGAAGTCATTCACTGCTTTATTGAATGAACATTAAATCAATTAGCGCAAGTATTTAGCGCTAATTTTAAAAAACACAGATTTGTTGTCTTAATTAATCTATAAAGTTTTCCCGCGCTTCAGCGGATATATATATATGTGTAACAGCTGTTTTAAACTGACATCTGATGAAGCGTGGATCCACCACGCCAGCTTTATTTTGTGTGTTTTAATAAAGAATCACTTTTGGATTATTCCGTGAGTCTCAAGAGTCTTCTGACTGGATATCAGCATTTTTTGAAGAACTTTTTTGAAGAACTTTGTTACTCATCTTTTTGTGGTCGGTATCTCACTACACCATTCATATATATATATATATATATATATATATATATATATATATATTATTTAAAAACAGGCCAAATGCAACTGCCTTTGGTAAAGCCACATAAATAAACTTCCATGAACCATTTTTATCCAACCTTTCTACACCCATTATGCTACTTGACAGTTGGAAAAAAAACCCGCCAACTTACTCCCTTCAATGTTATCTTATTCCCAATTTCTCCACTCCCTCTTTTTTATGTACTGATATCCTACAGAACACTAACAACTCTCATTATCTTCAGTACTATAAAAACTAAACAAGGTATGAAAACATTAGATGTAAACACTGTTAACTACAATACCTAATTGTTTAGTATTCTTTTACTATGGAATTATTTGCAAATCCATTTTTGTTATTCTTAATTCATCTATGGGGCTGAACATGAAACTGATTTACTGATTTTCAACCAGGGGTAACAAATCTGAATGAATAAATAAAAATAAAATAAAGTGTCATAGGTTTTTTTCTTGAGGTCCATCCAATAGCTCTTCCACCACATACAGCACTTCATCTGAAAAATTTCTTTATAAATACACGCTTGACTTCCTTAATGATCAGGGTAGATGGTACAAGTATATATTTCATAACTCTGCCCATTATACTGAACTCCTGTTTCTGACAAGTGAACTTGCAGGGCTCTAGGGAAAACTGCTCTCCTTTGGACTGCTTCTAGAGCGGTTGCTAGAAACTAGTCTGTTGTTGGGGGGAGGTGTCCAACCAAACTGCCCAAACCCCATGGAAGTGAAATACCCTAATTTCTTAAGTACTGAGGTTTCTGTATATGCCCTTCCTCAGGCCACCAAATGTTCTTAAAGATATCCACCAAGGAGGACTTGGGGACTGAACCTACCTAAACGCATGATGTAACCTTCCCTGCAGTAATGGGATGGGGTAAGCAGGCAAACTTCCCTTTTCCTGCACAAAGTGGAAAATCTACTGACTCTGGTGTCTTCCAAACGTAACCCATGAAATGATGCATCCTTCTCACTATCCCATTATATTACTGGAGCCTTTACAGGAAGGCCTGTGTTCTTATTTTTCCTGAGTAGATTTCAAAGACTTTTGTGGGAGAGTTTTGAATAACTGAACTAGAAGCAAAGACTTGTCTGCATCTGAAAAACACAAAGTTGCGACAGGTCTTTGAAAAAGGCCAGTAGCATAGATTTTGCAATTCTTACAAGTGTACTGGTTAGTGGTGACAATTAGCTGGGTCTACAGATGCATCAGTAGTAGAAGCTGCACTGTACAGGAACCACTTATCATTGGGTGTTCTGGTGTCACAAGGGCACTATAAACTGGCCAGAGAGAGAAAGGGAGAACTAGCCACCTGCACCAGAGTTATCTGGTCTCTAATAACATTAGCTAACCTTTTGTAACCTAAGTTCAGGTGAAAAGAAGCAGGTATGCAGTGGCAACAGGTATAACAAAGAGAAAATCCCAAGAGAGGAAAGTTGGGACTGACTTTCCAACTGTTTGGGAGTTAGCATTGACATGGGCTTCAGGGCTGGTGCTGGAGCAGGGGCCTGAGCTGGCACTGATATAGGTGTCATTGGCTGTGGCTGGATATGTTGTCTGCTTTCTGATGAACACTAGATTTCTGACATCAGTCACAAGATATGGAATGGTTTGGTCTAAGTGCATGGTGTTGGAGATGGACAATTCCTTTGATTCTAGTCTCTTCCATGTAGGGCCTGTTTCATAAGGTAGGCCTTCAGTTTTTCATGGGCTTACTTGCACACTGCCTGGCTGACCCCCAAATAAACAGACCACTCAGTATTGTCAAGTTCCTCAGCTAAAAAAAATATTCGCAGCTAATGTGTCTGCTGCTGCACATGATGCTCTTGCTACAAAAGCACAGGAGTAGAACACATGTTCTGGTGTCATGATTGGGAAAGTATAGTTGTGTACACTTACCATAAATGTAGATGTTCGAGTGTATTCACTGTTCCAGTCATTACATTTGGGTAATCTGCTGGCAGGTTGCCCTCAGCCTGAATAACAAAGTCTTGGGTCCAACGTCAGTTGCTGTCTCCTCTTCCATGACGTCAGGTCATCAGGGGTATAAAATATGCAGCCGAAGCCATTTTATTCAGTTTTTCTTGCGCTAGATGTTAACTGCCCCCCAAATGGGGAGCAAAAATACATATATAAACAAACAGAAATATATAAAAATGCACTTTTAGCAACATAAAATTTACCTTCATCTAAAAGCAAATACACCACAAAGGCTTTAGTGAATAGTGAAGGAAAGAAAAGGCGTAGAAAGGGGGATGGCGGGTGGGTAACCCGGACTGCAACAGTAAATACACTCGAACATCTAAGTTTATGGTACGTGTACACAACTGTACTATGTTCTTCGCGTTTCACTGTTGCAGTCATTACATTTGGGTAGAATCCCAAAGCTATGGATGGGAGGATGGAACTAAACAGCATTAGGAGTGGCTATAACGCCCTGCAGAACTGCAGTGGCAAAGCCTGCCCTAGATTTGGAGAAGAAAGTCAAATGAGAATGCTTTGTGAAGGTATGAACAGAGCTCCAAGTAGCAGCTTCTAGAATGTCTTTGATTGGAACCCCTCTGAGAAAAGCTGTTGAAGTAGAGGCAGCCCTGGTGGAATGTGATCTAATCCCCTTGGGCGCAGGTTTACCATGGTGCAAGTAGCAGAAACGAATGCAGTGGCTTATCCACTTAGAAATAGTCTGCTTTGATATATAGCCTTCCCCTCTGACCCTGCAGCAAATGCTACCAATAGTTGCTCAGACTTTCTTAGAGATTTGGTCCTGTTTAAGTAGAATGTTAGTTGTCTGTGTACGTCCAATGAATGCAGAATCCACTCCCCCTTGTTCTGCAGATTTGGGTAAAATGTTGGCAGGTGAATGGTCTGGTTAAGAGCCACACTGGATACCACTTTAGGCATAAAAGAAGGATTGGTCCTGAGGGACACCCTGTCCGGGTAAAATATAATAAAAAGCTCCACTGCCATGAGAGCCTGTAGTTCTGAAACCCTTCTTGCTGAAGTGACTGCCAAGAGAAAAGCTGTTTTCCAAGATACAAATTTTATATCTGCAGTAGCTGCTGGTTCAAAGGAGGCAGGGTGAGTTTTTCCAGCACAAAACTGAGGTCCCATGAAGGAGCTGGTGATGTTCTGGGAGGCCTTAAATTTATGGCCCCTCTCAGATACTGTTTAGAGGATGAGAAAAGAGGGGAGGCTCTGTGTTATAATGAGCCGAGATGGCAGAGGCATGGATTTTTATTGAAGAAAAAGATAGGCCCTTGTCAAGCATCTCAGTCAAACATTGTAAAATCTGAGGAATATTGAGCTTTGCTGCGTCTGTTCCTTGTGCTTGGTTCCAAGCACAGAATCTCTTCCATTTATCAGCATAAGATTTTCTAGTAACAGGCCTTCTGGCTTCCAAAAGGACATCCATCACAGATTTACTGAAAGGTGTTGTTTGAATAAATAATTGATCAGCCATGCTGCAAGATTCAGAGTTTGGAGCAGAGTGTGCAGAGTTTGATTGTTCTGCTGAGACAGTAGATGAGGTATTTGAGGCAAGTACCATGGAGGAAGTTGAGACATATTCCTTAGAAGTGGGTACCAGTGCTGGCGAGGCCAGTCTGGAGCAACTAGGGTCATTTTTGTTTTTTCCTGTCTGACTTTTAGTAAGACCTATGATAGTAGAGGCAGAGGGTGAAAGGCGTAGACTGATAGGTTTTTCCAGCTGAAGGATAGGGCCATCCACTTTCCATGCTTTTTTGTGATGAGTTCTTGTAGAGAATTTGCCCAACTGATAATTTTGGGGAGCGGCAAAAAAAATCTATGTCTGGGTTCCCCCATTTCTGTGTTAACATGCTGAAGATATGCGGATCCAGTTTCCATTCGTGCTGGTCCATAAGATTTCTGCTTAGGTCGTCTGCCAGAGTATTTTGTTTTCCTGGCAGGAATTGAGCTTGAAGATGTATTTGGTAAGTCAAGGCTGTGCTCCACAAGGCCATGGCTAGTCTGCAAAGGGGGTAGGAATGTGCACCCCCCCCCGCTTGTTTATGTACCACATAACTGTGGTGTTGTCCGTCTTTATCAGTAGTTGTCCTGGATGAAGTAAGTCCTTGAAGGCTGTCAGAACATTCTGAACAGCTTAGCATCTCTTTCTGGTTGATATGCAGATGCATTTGGTTTGGGCTCCATTTGCCCTGAATGCATCTCCCTGCCAGGTGGGCACCCCCAAGCATAGTTTGATGGATCTGTAGTTAGGGTTTGGGTGGCAGGAGATACAGTGAATTACGGTCCCTTGTTTTGGTGACATGTCTCTGCCCACCAAAGAAACTCCTGTTGTAGGCAGGGAATGAGAGGAATCATTGTTTCCAGACTGACACAATGTTGACTCCATAAACTTTTTAGGTACCATTGAAGTTTCCTCATATGCAGTCTTGCATATGGAATTAGTAGAATGCAGGATGCCATGAACCCCAAAGCCTGCAGAATTTGTCTTGCAGATAACTGGGTTTTTGTTGCCATTTGTTTGAAGTATGTTGTCAGTTGCCTTTGTTTGTCTGGCATAAGGTAAGCCATCTGGGCAGCTGTATTCAAGCTTGCACCCAGGAATGTAATTATTTAAGAGGGTACTAGTTGGGACTTCTTTTCATTTATGGTGTACCCTAGGCATGCCAGAAGCCTTTTTACAAACGCCAGATGTTAAAGAAGAGTGTCATTGCCCTCTGCTTGAATGAGACAGTTGCCCAGATAAGGATAAATTTGAATGCTTCTTTGTCTGCAGAATGCAATTACTGGTGCCAGGCACTTGGTAAAGACTCTGGGCACAGTAGATAAGCCAAAGGGCAGTGCAGAGAATTAGTAATGCAAAAAGCCTGCTTTCAAACTGAGGTATCTTCTGCATGATTCCCTTATTGGGATATGCAGGTATGCCTCTTTTAAGTCTAGAGTTACTAACTAAGTATTCCTGCCTGCTATAGGCAGTAGCTGTTGTAAAGTCAGCATTTTGAATTTTGGAATGTCCAGGAACGTATTCAGAATTGATAAGTCCAGTATCGGATGTCATGAATTGTCTTTTGTGGGTACCAGGAAAAGTCTTGAATAAAAACCTTGTCCTTTTTCCTTTTCTGGTACCGGCTGAATAGCCCCCATACCCATGAGGGGCATGACTTGTTTCTGGGCTTCTGCCCACTGGTTTTGTGGCAGATCCAGCCATCCGTTTGGAATTGGCAAAGTATGGAAATGAATTCTGTATCCCTGTGATACTATGTTTAATACCCACTTAGCCTGGTCAATTAACTGCCAATTTTGAGCATGAAGTGCTAGTTTTCTCCCCAAGGGGGCTGCCAAAAGGTAAACGTTTGGTGATGGTAGAGGAAAGTCATTGAGACTGCTTACTGTAGGGTTGTGCTTTGTTTCCTCCAGTTTTGGAGGTGGAAGCACCCCATTGCTTTAACCTGTAAGAACCCTGTGACTGGTATCTGGAGCCTTTTGTGAGCCTGGATTTGCCTTGAGTGGCTATGTTGGACACAGGAAAGGACCAATTTTTAGTAGGCCAGTGTCTACTGAACATGGGTGGTTGCACTTGCAAGAAATCTTTTACAGTTTGCATAGATTTAGCTTTGTCTTCCATTTTCTTTAAAAGCTCTTCTGCCTTATTACCAAACAGAGTATCATGCTGCAAAGGGGCATCCAACAATTTAGCTTTAACATGATCAGACAGATTTTGCTCCTTGAGCCAGGCATGCCTTCTAATCACAGATCCAGTAACGGTGGCCCTACAAGAGGCCTCCAAGGAATCAAAACCACATTGCAAAGTATGCTTTCCAACCTGTTCTACTGAATGCAATAATTCCTGTAACTCTATTTTCCACACAATCAGAAATCAACATCATTTTCTGTTTCAGTAAGTCCATAACATGCTGTTGATATTTAAGCATATGAAATTGGCAGTTTAAGGCCATGATTGCCAAAGTTGCAGACATATAAATCTTCTTTCCCCATCTATTCAGTGCCCTGGAATCTCTGTCAGAGGAGGTAGGATTTTTAGCTGTAGAGGCCTTTACACCCTTGGGACCCTGAGAAATAGTCTCAGGATAAGCAGCAGGGTTTTTGAATAGAAATTTGTGGGAGTTACGCTTTGACTAACAGAATGATGTGGGAGGGACTACTAAAACTGTGAAGTATTAAAAATGGGTGGGGGGGGGAGTTAACGTAATGGGGTTTCAGAAGAGAGAAAAGTTAAACATTCTCAAATTACCAGATTTGGTTGGTAAAGTTAAGAATGGCAATAAACACAGCCTGAAGTATTTTACAAATGAATGCTCATACAGCCATTAAGAAATGCAATCATGCAAAAGGTGAAGCATGACAGGATCAGGGGAGAAGTGTCACTTTCACAGCAGAGTGAGAAGTGGTCTTAAAGCCTGCAGCATGCAGGCCTAGAAGTTACCAAAGACAGACCAGTTCTTTATGAATACCTCTGCCCTGAGATGACCACCTGTCAAAACATAAGCATCCAAAACTGAGCTGTGTGCACCTTCAGCATATGGTATTACTGCTTTCTATTCCAGAAAGTGCATTCTGAAATAAATCTTAAATGGGGAGGGCAAAATCCAACAAAACAAACAGTTTTAGACAGCCTGTACCCCTGCACAGTTTTATGGCTGTTGACTCAAGTTCTCACTATCCCACAGGCTGAAATGTACATCTCTGCTTGTCTGACTGCCACATATGCTACTTCCTATATTAAGTCATGTTATTTCTTAAAACATGGCAGCCAACACCACCTCTGTTTTGGATGTGCTGTATTAGACATGGCCAGTTCTCATCATTATATGTACAGTTTTCTTTGTTTTAGAACATCCCTACTTCAGGTCTTCATAGTTATTGGCTTTGGTATGTTAAATTTGTTCTTACAACAGACATGGCTTAGTTTGGCTATTTTTTCTTTGCAGTTTCTACAGTCTAAAGAAACATTTCTGGTTTTACAAGGTGTGACAACTGTTTAGTGGAAGAAGGAAGAGCATGACTGCATTTCTAGAGCAGCAGAAAGACAATGCACTGCCTTTGTGCAGCACCTTCATGGAGAATATCACTGTTCTTGTACAAAAGCTGGAGTAATCAAAGTTTGGCAGTGTTCTACTGACCACATTACAAAGCATCTGCTAAAACATGGATCTTTTGCAAGCTACTTCATAAACCACAAAGTCACTAATCCTGTTTGGTCTTGGCACCTTATATTTTCACTGCCTAAGAACTTCCTTAACATTAAGTTGCACTTTTTGTTCTCATTTGGTTCAGTGAATTATGTCCCAGTCAAAGAACACATTGGCTTCCTTTAGAATGGTATACTTTATCTAAAATCCCTAGGTAAGTATTTTTTTACATTCCTGGAGTACAAAGTCAGATGCCATAGTGGTTCTGCAAGTATATCAGTACATTTGATTCTGAGCTTAAACAATTGAAAATAAATTAATACATCAAATATTTTCACAAGGAAATATGTTTGGTCTAAAGCTGAGATGTTACAGTAGCTACTACCTTGGATACAGCAGAAATCAAGCTGTAATACATTACTGTGGATCATGCCATTTGCATTCAAACACATCCACTCTTCCTGATACAACACTGCTACTACAGAAGGCTGGAGGATGGTTGACGCCTTACAGAAGCTAAAATACAGAACTATAGACAGTGTCTTCTGTATATGGTCATTCAAACATGTCCTTTCTACCCAGTACTAGCATGATTCTTGGGAGCCAGGGTATCTGATTCTCTTAAAATCCAAACACACACTGCGAAACACGAACATAGCTCTCAACCTTCCATGTCCAAAATGAGGAACACTAGCCCTCATAATGTGGAACAAATGGGCAAAATGTGGAACACATGCTAATGGCTTACTAACAACTTCGACTAGGAAGGTCATAGTATGGTTAAAATATGCTGGTTTTATTTATAAAGAAGATCTTTTAATGAATTAATATGATTAATTTCTATTTACAATGGATTTCACTTAAAAAAATTCCTGACACTGAATGTGTGACAGGGTCTTTCAATGTGGAACTTTGAGGAACTTCGAGGAACATGAACTTTTTCAGACCCCAAATGAGGTACGTTCCTCGTAATGAGGTCACTTGAGAGGTATGAACACGAACACACTTGCGGCAGAGACTCTGACAAAGCCTAACAAGTTAAAATGTACAACAAATGAAACAGTAAGATTTCTGAATAAGCACTTTCATTTTAACTGTTAAAACTTCAGCAGACCAATCAAGTTCAAAAGAGTACTTTTATAGTTAAAGAGATGCAGTCACTTCCACACCCCCAGTATTGTAATTTTAAGAAACCACCCCTAATAAAAATACATTTATATGTTACAATCAAATACATTTTCTGTAAATACACCAAGAAATATTATCCTACCTATCATTCTAAAGGGATCCAGTATCTGTCTGCTTGGGATGACATGGTCGACAGACCACGATGCTTTGCCACAGATGGCCTGCACCTGTTGCCCCTGGGATTCCGGATACTGGCTAAGGCTCTTGCTGCCCCTATAGTGCCTTTTTTAGGCAAGTTTCAAATAACAAATTCAACACTGTAACAGGAACAGGCAAGCAAAAACTAAGGGTAATGCTACTCAATGTTAGAAGTCTAAATCTCAAAATGCACTCACTCGAGGCACTCCTTAAAATGGAGAACATAGATATCTGTTCAGTGACTGAGACCTGGTTCAAGGCTCCAGAAAGCACCCCTGCACTACCAGGCAATAACTCATACCACACTTTTTGGCAAAGTAACCTGGACCGAAACATCAAAGGTGGAGGTGTGTCCATATTCATTAAGGATATCCACACCTCCAGGCTAGTTGCTCAGCATAATGCATCCGAGGTTATCCAAGTGCAACTCTGGGCAAAACTGCAATCCAAATTGTAGCTTGCTACAGATCCCCCACCATGTCCCAGGATTCCCACTCCTCTTTTCTTGATGTACTGGAAAACATTAGGGTTCAACCAAACACCCTAATAATGGGTGACTTCAACTACCCCACCATTAACTGGGAAAACTACTAGTGTACCAACTCCTTAGCTCAAGGCTTTCTGGAATTCATAAACTCCAATGCCCTGAATCAACTTAACCACATCCCCACCAGGGGCAACAATATCCTAAGACCTAGTCATTACCAACATGAGTGACCGGTGTTCCACACCTAAAGTCAACTCCTCATTGGTCCAATCCGACCATAAGCTAATCATCCTTGATATCCACATCCCGCCCCCATTAAGGAAACCACGGTAAAAAAATTCTCCAAAACTAACTTCACGCTTCTTAAGACAGAAGTGGTAAACTTCAGGACACTCATGCAGATGGACAATACAGTTATAACTGCTGAATCCTACACAAATGCACTCTATAAGCACTTACACGAGTGCATGGATCGTGCTATCCCAAACAGAACCAAGATGCTATCCTCCAAAAAAAGGAAGCCAGTCTGGTGGTTCCCTGCCATAAACAAACTGTACAACAGAAGGAAGAAACTGTTACAAAAGAGAGTAAAATCCCATGAGTGGAGGAGCTCCTGGTCAGCCTCAGTAAGAAGCTGAGATCCCTTTTAAGATCTTCCAAAGCTAGCTACGAAAACAAAATCGCCACTAATTTTAAGGACAATCACAAAGCATTGTATAGCTATGTCAAGAATCTCGATGGCAGCAACCAGATCTGCTCTGAGTTACAGCACAACGGCATGAAAATTCCAGAACCAATTGATATTGCCAACATCCTGGCAGACAGGTTCAGTGCTAACTTTACTGCCCCCTAAAGGACCCATATCTATACAGGAAGAATGCAGAGTCCCTGTAACCACAAGTACGCAGGTAAAAGCTGCACTCTCTAAAGCCAAAATACACATCATCCATGGGACTGGACAACATCCCAGGCTGCGTTTTACATGAACTTCAGAACGAACTGGCTCCCCACTTAAGCACCATGTTCAATAATAGCTTCGCATCAGGCTTTGTGCCCACTGAATGGCGCACAGCAACAGTTCTCCCACTCCACAAAGGGGGAGCCACCACTGATCCCAGGAACTATCGACCTATTAGCATGACGAGCCTGGTCTGCAAGGCCATGGAACTTACCATCCTGGAACTCATAAACAAAGACACTGGTAACCTCCAAACTTTGGATCCCACCCAGTTCGGGTTTGTGAAAGGCAGATCATGCCTCCTGAACCTGATCGACTTCTTTGAGGCAGTCACCAAAGCCATAGATGAGGGTAAGGTGGTTCACACAGCCTATCTTGACCTCGCCACGGCTTTAGACACTATCCCCCATTCTGGAATTATAGCTAAACTCACTAAACTAGGTATAAATCCCTACGTCACAAGATGGGTTGCCAATTGGCAGACAGAAACCACACTGTAAAAACTGCAGACTCCAAATTTGACCTCAAAGCAGTGACAAGTGGAGCACCACAGGGTTCCATCCTGGGACCTCTCCTGTTTGGTATCTACTTCTCTGAAGTACAGGCTAACACAGAAGGCCTCTGACTAACTAAGTTCGCAGATGACTGCGAACTAGGAGCCATAGTTAAGTCCCCAAATGATGTGGACATCCTACAGAAGGGCCTCGCTGAGACAGATGCCTGGTGTTAGAGCCATGGCCTCAAGCTCAATGCCAAAAAGTGCAGTGTCATCCCCTTTGGTAAAAGCTCTGTACCCATGAACTACCACATAGGCAGAAATCTACTTAACAGCGAATGTGTGATAAGAGACCTTGGGACCCAGGTGGACAGTAGTCTCTCCTTTGATAGTCACATTGCCACAGTAGTCAGGAAGTCCTTCTACGTGACACACCTCATCATAAAAGGGTTCTCATCCAGGAAAAAAGAGGTCATTGTTCCCCTCTACTTGACACATATTAGACTCATTATAGAGTACAATGCCCCTTTTGGAATACACCTCACAAGACATCTGCAGCAGCTGGAAAGGCCACAGAAGTACCTCGCAAAGAGGATTACTGGCCTCAAACAAACACCCTACACTGACCGCCTCAAACAACTCCAGCTTTACTCCGTAGCATATCGCCTACTCCGAGGTGATCTCTGCCTAACATATAAAGCTATGTCAAACCCAGAGCTGCTGGACATGCTACACCTAAAGAAATCCCAATCCCTCCGAGCTACACGCTCTAGGGACCTAAACCTTGTCACCACAATAAACAGAACATGCTGGAGGGATAGATTCCTGTCCCAGAGACTTCCCATACTCTGGAACAGGCTACCCATCTATGTCAAGCAAAGTTCTTCATTAGCACTCTTCAAGAAAGATCTTGATGAGTGGATGGGAAATAGGAAATACACCCCGGGGATCACTTCTGTGTGTCTGCTCGACAGTGGCACAGGAAAATAACTTTTTTGGGTGGCGTAAGTCAGGGAACCTTGTTAGCTAGGCTTACGTAGGCCCTTGAGCCGATAGCCTAGTATTTACCTATGAACCCATGAACTTACCTATCTAAAGTTTTTAATTTCAACAAACAACTTGACACTTGGTCATTTAATCCAGGAACATTACAAGCATCAAACAGCAATTGCCAATACAACTCTCGTTTTTCCAGCATCAATGACCAAGCTCCGCCACATTCATTTTTAGTTAATTTTTCAATAAATCACAAAATTTTAAATTATGTCCTGGCTCTTCCACAACATGCCTTGCTAAGGCATTAGATAACCTGACTATTTTAATTTCATAAATATGTTCTTCAATATGCTCTCGAGTCTACGCTCAGTTTTCCCACTGTTAAAGGTAGGGCAACATTGACAAATAGCAGCATAAACACCACCTGTAGTGTTACAATTGTAAGTTCCACACATCTTCTATTTAAAATATTTAATATTATAACTTTCACAAGATAAAATGTAATGGCACATAATACAATACCTCCATTTTGACATATGGAAGGCATTCATACCTTTTGTAATTATATGACCGGGTACTTCACTAAACCTTTCAAGAAGGCTTTTTAAGTTAAAGGCCTTCCTATATGTAATGCGGGGGTTTCCTACAAGTCTATCTAAAAGCTGCGTGTCACCTTTAAAAGTAATCCAAATTCTTCTCTATAATCCTGTTTAGCATAAAACTATCAGCATTATATTGGGTAATAAAAGAACAAGCAAAAGAAGAATTTTTAAAAAATGTATTAACTTCACATGTACTAGTTGGCAAATTATCAGCCCCCATTTAGGTATTCTTGATGTAAGCAATCATCTTCATCATCACTTACAAAACTTATTTTACAAGTATTACCATAATTTAAAATAGGAAGATAAAACCCACTTTCCCCTCTTACTAATGACCTCATACATAAGTTGGTCAACAAAGTGAACTGGGTACTCACATGCTGAAAAACATTTTTTATTAATGTATATTCATCTAAAAAGTTTTCAGAACCAGAAACCATATGTGCTGCTCTAACAAACTGATCTTTTACTACATCGAGTTTCTGGGAAGACAGTTGTCAACTAGTGAAATGCAAGTACCCATTTGAAAAAGTAGATTTGAAATATCTGAGAACAAAATCTATGGTTCACAATATCCTTACTAAGCCAAATATTCAGAAATGCAATATTATGATTGTGAAATTCAAAAGAAAACATTAAGAATTCAGTGGTTTGATTAACGTAAGCAATACATTTGGTTAACCTGTGCAAACTAGAGTCCCACATAAATATGTCATCTAAATAACGGATGTAAAATCTACAAAATTTAAAAAAAATCAAAATCAGAGTTGAACAAGAACTTTCTTTCCCACTGTAGCAAGACAATGTTGGCAAATAGACCACCACAAGCCAAACCCAAAACACCACCTGAATGTTGTAAAAAATATTTTGTTCAAAAATAAGACAGTTGTTCTTTAAACCAATTGCCAGCAAGGTCTAACAAGTGTTAATACAATATTATGGATTACTACTATAAAAAAGATATTCTGTAAACCAGGCCTACATGGTGAGGAATAACAGTGTGAAGATCATTAACTTCTATGGTTACAAAAAAAAAAAACCTGTTCGTCAAAAGCAATATTTTGTTTTTCTAAAAAATTCCAAGAATCCTTACAAAGGTGGGCTTCCTTCATTATTAAATGTTTTAAGTTCTCATCTAAAAACTTAGCACAGGGAGATGTTATAATCTCCTAGCATCCACAATGGGTCGCAAGAAGGGTGGTTGATGCAAGCATTTATGTATCTTTGGAATGCCAAAAGTAGTAGGCACTAAAGGAGATGTTATGTTCAAAAATTAAACTCATCCATAGTAATTTGATGATCTATAAACAAATCATTTAAGGTGTTTTTAATTTTCTTGTAAGCTGTATTAACCTCATTTAAATATACCTGCTCAGAAGTTTCATCAGATAACCACATTCTATTCAAATAGTCTGTCCTATCCATAATGACAAGCCCACCACCCTTACCCGGTTTCATAAATCTTAGATTTTTATTACTAAGATCATTTAATAACTGTACTTCAAGTGGTTTTAAATTCTTACTAAAATTATTAAATCTTGTCCTGTCACTTAATATTTGACGAATGCCAAGTTCACAAATCTTTTCATAACATAAAACAGTGGGAAAGCAAATGTGGATTAAAGGTACTCAAGATCCAAAGTGGGTTCATAATATCAACAAAGTTACCAAAAAGAACTCTGAAATTCAACTTACGGGTGTACATTTTTAAATCTATTAATGTATGTGCTAAATTGGCATGCTTAGTGGGAATGAACATGAACCCATGTTCAAATAAATCACCACAGTCAGACTCAATTACTTGAGATGAAAAATTATATAATTTAAAGTCTCCTATCTTACTGGTCACAATTACACATTTAGAGTTTGATACCCGTTTACTGATTGTATCACATGATGACCCCAGAATGCTGGAAAAAGGAGGTCTCTCAGTAGACTGCATCACTAATGCTAGTCCTAAAATACATTCAACAGCTGGATTCATGGTCATAGTTACAGCTGGCTGTTCAAAAGTTTCGCACCGATTTACTTTTATCTCAGTGGTGAATAAATTGTTCAGTTCCAATTTGGGTTCTGGTAGTTGGGATTCTGCCACTGGAATTGACGTCTGTGTGGGGATTTGCCTGGCGTTCTCAGCTGCCATTGGTTCTTTTGCTGTCTTGCTCTTATTCATTCTGATCGGTGAAGGTGTGGTCTTCCTAAAGGGACACTACCTCTATTGGAATAATCATTACCTTCAAGTGGTACCGGGGCTGCTGTATTACTGCTCATGTTAACAGAAGATGTTTAGTTCACTGAATTATTACTGCTGTTAAACTTGACTCCATACCCGAAGATTAGGTGGTGCAGGATAAGCGACATGATTCATATAATCATGTCTGTCCCTTTCCAGCTTTTTTTTATCTTCCTTCCCTTGATAACCTGAACTTGTTTATCTATACTATTAAAGATACATACGTAAACTGTTCTGTACTGCTCAAAAAGTAAATCATGGGTTATCAGGTTGTCAAAGGTATTGAATTCAGAAGTTAATTCATCAATAGTTTGTGTTAAATTTTATTAGACGTTCCATAAAAAAGCAGCCATGCCGGTCGAACATATTCAGCAATTCAAGGTGCAATAGTGAATTTTCAATTAAGCCTCTCGGAAATCTCAAAATAAACAACCCGTTTGGGACAAGTTTATTCTTAATATAGTCAACGATAAAAGCATTTTCGAGTTGAAGTTTTTTTCATTTTTAATAATTTATAGTCAAACTCTTCAAGTCTCTTAAGTTAAGGAAGAGTTATTCCACTGTTGAGTATCCCACAAGCTGAATGTCATCATGTAACCAGCCATGTAAAACAGGTGCATTACTAATACTATTTGCCCCATTATCCTTCCTTCCCACATTCATGTTCTCAGATGACAGACTGGGGACATTGATAAAAATTATTTGACATAGACACACCAGTCCTGATAGGCCTTATTTCACTTGGAGGTACAGATGCTTGTGCTGTAAAATTATCAAACCTCTATGAAAGTTGTACTAGAAGCGTCAGGTTTCTGACAGACTGTTGCAGTTCAATAAATTTCGATTCAGGAAAAAGGTACGAATGCCTTCCGTATGCCAAAATGCAAGTGTTGTACTGTGTGTCGTTACATTTTATCTTGTGAAAGTTATAATATTAAATATTTTAAACTGAAGATGCATGGAACTTACAATTGTAACACTACGGGTGTTGTTTATGCTGCTGTCAATGTTGCCCCGCCTTTTACATTGGGAAAACTGTGTGTAGGCTCAGAAAGCATATTAAAGATCATAGTTATGAAATTAAAAAAGTCAGGTTATCTAATGCCTTTAAGCTAGGCATACTGTGGAAGAGCCAGGACAGTTTTAAATTTGTGATTACTGAAAAATTAACTAAAAATTAACAAGGCGGAGCATGGTCATTGATGCTGGAAAGACACAAGTTGTATTGGCAATTATTTGATGCTTGTAATGTTCATAGATTAATTGACCAAGTGTCAAAAGTTGTTCATAGGTAGGTACTAATAGGTAGGTACTAGGCTATCTGCCCAAGGGCCTACGTAAGCCTAGCTAGCAAGGTTCCTTGGCTTACGCCACCCAAGAAAGTTATTTTCCTGTGCCACTGTCGAGCAGAGACACAGAAGTGATCCCCGGGGTATATTTCCTATTTCTCATCCACTCATCAAGATTTTGACGAGTGCTAATGGAGAACTTTGCTTGACATAGATGGGTTGCCTGTTCCAGAGTATGGGAAGTCTCTGGAACAGGAAGCTATCCCTCCAGCATGTCCTTTTTATTGTGGTGACAAGGTTTAGGTCCCTAGAGCATGTAGCTCGGAGGGATTGGGATTTCTTTGTGTGTAGCATGTTCAACAGCTTTGGGTTTGACATAGCTTTATATATTAGGCAGATATCACCTCGGAGTAGGCGATATGCTATGGAGTAAAGCTGGAGTTTTTTGAGGCGGTCATTGTAGGGCATTTGTTTGAGGCCAGTAATCCTCTTTGTGAGGTACTTCTGTGGCCTTTCCAGCTGCTGCAGATGTCTTGTGAGGTACATTCCAAAAGGGGCATTGTACTCTATAATGGGTCTGAGTGTCGAGTAGAGGGGAACAATGACCTCTTTTTTCCTGGATGAGAACCCTTTTATGATGAGGTGTGCCACGTAGAAGGACTTCCTGACTACTGTGGCGATGGGACTATCAAAGGAAAGACTACTGTCCACTTGGGTCTTAAGGTCTCTCATCATGCATTTGGTGTTAAGTAGATTGCTGCCTATGTGGTAGTTCAAGGGTACAGAGTTTTTACCAAAGGGGATGACACTGCACTTTTTGGCATTGAGCTTGAGGCCATGGCTCTGACACCGGGCATCTGTCTCAGTGAGGCCCTTCTGTAGGATGTCCACATCATTTGGGGACTTTACTATGGCTCCTAGTTTGCAGTCATCTGCGAACTTCGTTAGCCAGAGGCCTTCTGTGTTAGCCTGTACTTCAGAGAAGTAGATACCAAACAGGAGAGGTCCCAGGACGGAACCCTGTGGTACTCCACTTGTCACTGCTTTGAGGTCAGATTTGGAGTCTGCAACCTTTACAGTGTGGGTTCTGTCAGTGAGCCAGTTGGCAACCCATTTTGTGATGTAGGAATTTATACCTAGTTTAGTGAGTTTAGCTATAATTCCAGAATGGGGGATGGTGTCCAAAGCCTTGGCGAGGTCAAGATAGGCTGTGTGAACCACCTTACCATCATCTAAGGTTTGGTGACTGCCTCAAAGAAGTCGATCAGGTTCAGGAAGCATGATCTGCCTTTCACAAACCCAAACTGGGTGGGATCCAGAGTTTGGAGGTTACCAATTTCTTTGTTTATGAGTTCCATGATGATACGTTCCATGGCCTTGTAGACCAGGCTCGTCAGGCTAACAGGTCGATAGTTCCTGTGATCAGTGGTGGCTCCCCCTTTGTGGAGTGGGATAACTGTTGCTGTGCGCCATTCAGTGGACACAAAGCCTGATGCAAGGCTATTATTGAACATGGTGCTCAAGTGGGGAGCTAGTTCATTCTGAAGTTCGTGTAAAACACAGCCTGGGATGTTGTCCCTTCCCATGGATGCTGTGTTTTTGGCTTTAGGGAGTGCAGCTTTTACCTGCGTACTTGTGATTACAGGGACTCTGCATTCTTCCTGTATAGATATGGGCCCTTTAGGGGGTGACAGGGGGGTAAAGTTAGGAATGAACCTATCTGCCAGGATGTTGGCAATATCAGTTGGTTCTGTAATTTTCTTGCCTTTGTGCTGTAACTCAGAGCAGATTTGGGTGTTGCCATAGAGATTCTTGTCATAGCTAAAGAATGCTTTGTGGTTGTCCTTGGAATTAGTGGCGATTTTGTTTTCGTAGCTAGCTTTGGAGGATCTTATAAGGGATCTTGTTTGTTGAAATTAAAAACTTTAGATAGGTACATTAGTATTTTTTGGTGTATTTACAGAAAATGTATTTGATTGTAATATATAAATGTATTTTTTATTAATGGTTGTTTCTATAAATTAATTACAATACTGGGGTTGTGACGTATCTTTATAAAAGTACTCTTTTGAACTTGATTGATCAGATGAAGTTTTAACAGTTAATAAAAAGAAAGCGCTTATTCAAAAATCTTACTGTCATTTATTATACATCTTTTGCACTTTAGTTAACCTTTGTTGGAGTCTCTGCAGCAAACGTGTTCGTGTTTCTCAGTACCTGTTTCCCTTGCTACTCCGGGAACATAGCAGTAACACATTACTATGGACTGTGTCAGTTGCGTTTGGTCAGGCAAACATCTGTTTACACAGTGACATTGTCAATACTGAGGATGGACTATGATCTCGGTGTTTAACAAGTTGAAATATTACACCCTGGAACACTTTGTGCATACTTCCTCCATGGGCCTCTGCTGAAAAGGGTTTGCTTTTCTACCCCAGTAAACAAATATAAATAAACACACACACACGTGTATATATATATATATATATATATATATATATATATATATATATATATAGGGGTGTGATTTTCCCACATTACCACGTAGAAAAATACCAAACCTGAAAAGCAAGCTATATACACAGTCTTACAGTTAGTATAAATAAGCAAGTCACTACCCTTGTTTATGTATAATACTAATACTAGCCATAATGTTAAACACAACCTTATCACTAGTCCTAATGACATTCATGCTTACCCCCCAAAACATCCAAATTTGGTATTTATCCAAAGAAATTGGAATTTCAGCACAACTGTAATTCAGCATTATGATATCCAAGATTTGAACTTTGGTTTACTGACAAGAACATACTTGCAAAAATGCAGACACATACGTACACACATACACTGGGTCCCCTATACTTTACTGAATGTGCATTTGTAATGGGGGGGGTGCATTTTGCTGAATGTTCATTTAGCAAATGCTGTTTTTTTTCACAACAGGTAAGTGGATTTATATTACAGATGCATGTGTATTGGCAGGTTAGGCAAGGGTACAAATTTACTGTTGCATGTGTGTCTGCATGTGGTGTGCATCCAAGCTGTGGCAAGGTATTGTTACAGAAAGGGTCAGTCAAGTTCACCATACCTTTATTAAATAGCTGCACTTCAGGTGATGCACCAAATGTTGATTTACTTTACGTACTATGGAACTGTAATTACGCTAAACACTTGTGGACAATGCTATCACAAGGAATTTACAAACATTTTCCGAAACTAAAACCTATTTCTCGTCTATCTGCCCAACTGCATTTACCATGTGAAGAAACAGTCTCATTCCATTTGAAATCGCTTATTGTCTTTGCTATGAATACTCTTTATACAACTAAAAAGTGGTGTGCGCTATCAGTGTTACCAGTCAATTTATTAGATTAACTAAACATGACAAAGTTATCAAATTAGACAAATCTGAATCCCAACAATTACTCAATGCATGGGCTCTAGTTGTAAACATTTAAGCCTAATAATATGCACACATACCAAGTATGGACCATTTCAACCATGACTTTTTCTTTTTTAAATATCCTTCATTTTTTCTGTTACAACAACCATTTATATTTTACTCTTTTTTTTTTTTTTTTAGATATTGTGTATTCCACTGATATTATCAATCTGAAGGGAGTTGGTTTGAATCGTACGGGTTTATTATAAGCTGGGACATTACATTTACAAATAGTGTTTTTATATTTCTTGTTTATACTGTTCTGGTTGTTTGGCATTTTTGAACTATGTCTGTTTACTTTGTCACCAGTTGTTTAATTTTATTAAAAAAAAATAAATTAAATGCATTTAAAAAAGTTTACCATAACTCTCCAACCGTGGCAGCCGAAAGTGGGGGACATGCTGGACACCATCGGCAATATTTATTTTAAATGTTGTCAGTCATGATCTACTGTACCTGTTCCAGCTCTGCTGGGGGGGGGGGGGGGGGGGTGCTTGATGGCTCTGCATTTGAAACAAGCTGAAATACATTACTACAGGTAATACTAGTCTTAACCGGATTGTCATTTTCAATGAACCAGCTCCAAGCTCCAACTATCTACTGTTAAGGAGGATGCAGCTCGCTGGATATGTGTATTTTTATTTTCTCTCTCTGCTTTGTTTTGCATCCCCATCACAAACCTCACCAAATGATTCCGCTACTGACACCCAACTGGCCCAATTGCTATGTGGACATGTGAGGCAGACATTCATAGTCTGGACAAGAGCTCTACAAAGTTCTTCTGTTCCCTGATGAACTGTTAGCATTTTCTTGGTCAAAGTTGCCAAAAACCTTTTCTCTAATTTGCCATGAAGGAGATGAGCTGACCTCTGAAACTTGTGATTAATATCATGCCCCTCGCTCAGACAGTACAGGCAACACTGTTGTGGGTCTCACCTGGCAGTCTGCTGACTACATACTGCTGCTGCTTGCAAACATAGGAGCTTATCAAGCAATATAAAGAATCAAAATCTGAACTGTGTTTAAAGCAGCAGAAACAGTGGGCTCTAGGGATGCGTGTTCCTATAAAGTCGTCAAGTTACGTCACACTGTGTGCTGGTACAGTCATGAGGACATTCTTGATGTACGTTTTTGTAGGAAAAAAAAATCCTAAATTCTGACTAAAAATGGAATCAACTGAGGGCCCAATAAGAAGAATGCTTGCTGCTACATCAGCACAACACTATCACTGTCACTTAAAAGCCAGCTGCAAAATTTATATCAAATTCAAAGGCAAATCAGCATGTTTGTGTGTCTATATATGCTTGTATACACTGTTAATCTGCACCTTAACATGGAAATGAGAAGTCAAAGCGGACCAGAATACCAGTTGCCAACCATCTGTAGGTGCTCATTAAACCTAGAGAAAAAAAACACAGCAGCGAAGGTAGTAGATGAATTCTTTACTTCCACCACAAAATCTGGTACCTCTGCCTTTCGTCTTCAATGATACATATAGCACAATGAATACTACATTTATACCAGGTTATAATCCCGTCATTCACACATTAATTATTTAATTATCCTATTACCCTTACATTTTTTAAAATGTCCCATTGCCTTAAGTTTTTTAAAGTGAACCATACCTATTTCATCAAATTATATAAAATTTAAATTCCACTTTCAAACTATCAAAATACAAACATTTGATACATGAATATTTAATACATAAACATCAAATACAGTTGTGTATACTAATAAATACATAATATATTTAATATAAATGTATCTAAATGTAAACAGTTTAAACATAATCCACCTGTAAATTTAACCCTCTGGCTGTCAAAGTCCCATAGTTTAAAATCATTTTACTTTCAAGCACATTCAATTTTTGTTTAAGTTCACCACTTTTCACTTGAAATGGGCTTGCCAGAACACTAAAAAAGAAGGTGGAATCATCTCCCCCATATACTTTACAAAAATGATCTGCCACAGGACTCTTACAATTTTTATTCCGAATATCACCCAAGTGCTCTAAAATTCTAACTTTGACCACTCTTTTCGTTTGACCTATATACCACTTTATTCTTTCACATCCACACCCAATGACATACACTACTCCATACGAATTACAAGTAAACCTATTCTTACTTATAAATTTGCGTCCATTGATGAAACTACCTGAAATATTCCTAATTTTCCGGCAAACCTTACGTTTTCCACAAGAAAAAGATTCCGTAATTCTATTTTCTGAACAATGTAAAGACTTATTTAACAGTTCTTTAAGATTGGAACATCTTCCATATGAAAATTTTACCAAACCTGGGAATAAATCCCCAACTGTCTTATCTAAGCATACCAAATGCCATAAACCCAATATCAGCTCTCTCATAACTGATGAAAAAGGTGAGAATTTCGAAACAAGGTATATATCTTGTCCTTGGTATGTAGGTTTCAAATTCCGATTTTTATTTACTACTTGCACTCTATTTTTTGTTTGAAGCTTTTCACCTGTTTGTAAATGCTTCAAATCACAATCCAATTTTTCTCTGTCATAACCCCTTGCCAATAACCTACCTCTTAATCCAGCAGAAATGCTACCTTATACTTCTTTACAAGTATTTTGAGCAATTCGCTTAAATTCCCCTAGGGGCAAAGAACTTATCAAATGCGGAGGGTAAATACTTGTACCAAAAAGAACGTTGCTAACAGCTGTGGGCTTCCTAAATGGCTTATATTGAATGGCACAATGTTTATCCACATAAAATTCAACATCCAAAAACTGTTTAGCAGTGTTATCAAAACATGTTGAAAACTTAATACCATGAGCACTTGTGTTTAATCCCTCAACAAAATGCTCAAACTCTGAAAATGAACCTTTACACACAAAGAACAAGTCATCAGTAAATATACTATACAGTACAATTCTCTCTCCAAAAACCAGTGTTATATACAAACAATTTTTCAAAATAACCCATATATATCACTGCATATGTGGGTGCATACGAAACACCCATTGCTGTACCTTTTTTCTGTAGGGAGATCTGATTTTCAAACTTAAAATAATTGCGAGTCAAACAAAACTCCAGTAACCTTACAATGAAACTTGTTCTAGGTCCATCCCTCATAATATCAAACACTGCTTCCAAACCATACCTATTTGTAATAGAAGTGTAAAGTGAATTGACATCAACCGATACCCAGTAGTAATCATCCTTCCATTTTATTGCACTAACTTTTTCACATAACTCCTGTGTATTTTCAGTATGAGCAGGAACCCTAAACAAATACTCTTAACACTGAATCTAAAAAAGTTCCTATGTTACGCACAAAGGAATGCATTCCGGAGACTAATGGCCTACCAGGGGGATTGGTAAAATTTTTATGTACTTTAGGTATAACATAAAAATAAGGATCAAATGGATCCTTAATTACCAACTTTTTTATGTCTTCCTTAGTCAAAAAACCTAACCTCTCTCAAGTAGGTCCAACAGCTCAGCACTATTATTTACCCACCGGGTTATCGGCTAAAAGCAAATAATCGTCACACACCAACAAATGAAGTGCCATTCTGCCACATTGTGCCTTTGACATAATGACCCAATTCCCACCTTTATCAGATTGCCTAAACATGACCGTCTTTAAACACCCTCTAAGCTTGAGTAGTTCTAACCACTCTAGTTTGGTCAAATTATATGGCTTTTGAATTTTCAAAAACTTAGTATATTCTAGTTCAACCTTCTTTATTAAAACGTTATCAAAAGTACTAACTGCTGCAGATAATTTAGGTGGAACAAAAGTGCTACAAGAGAATAAAGGGGGCAAATTGAACCCACTATAACCTGTACTGAATGTATCACATCTAGGCAAATCATCATTTACTTCATTTTCACAATCAAATTCATCACCATAATCATATACAGAAACATTCATCAAAATTTCAGTTTCTTCATTAATGCTTTCATCTAATACATTTGTTTTCATCATGCTGGTTCTTCGCTTATTCAATTTGTCAAAATATTCTTTTAAATATAGTTTTCTACAAAACTTTTTGATATCCAACAAAATTTCAGCCAAAGTGGGGAACTTAGAACAAACTTTGTCCCCCTATTTAACAAACTGACAGTATTTTCTGTGAGATGCTTATCAGACAAGTTAACTTTTAAGCCGCTGCTCAGGTGAACGACATTATTTTCAGGTAGTTCATCAGCCCCAAAGTTTACATTATCAAAACCTGTAAAGCCAGGAGGACCCGACGCAACTAGAATATCAATGTCAATATTATTATTCAAAAAGTCACCTTTATTCAGTTCTTTCAATATTTCCTGCCCCTCGGCCATTTTTTCCATCCTTTTCGTTGATTGCCCTGACTGGATACATCTCCATCTGCCCCCGGGGATAACTTTTAGGAGGTATTCGCTCCAGACGACCCAATGTTCTCAAAAGAAACGCTCTTTTTAGATGACGCTTCCACCAATGACCACAATGATTCTCTGGAACTGGATTTCCTGCCTGCCGACCTGTTCCTTCCACAACGTTGCACACGCTGCCAAGAAAAAATGGTTCCGCTGCTAAAGTCATTCATATCACGAACTAGTTTTCCTTTTTTGCGAACTATTACATCCGACTGGGCTTTGTCAAGTTTTACCTTGACCTCGCCCATTTTATTGGCAAACATTCCCTCAGAGGAGTCAGTTTTCAGTCTTTGTTGTAAGTCAACAATCGGTTCCTGCAGCTTACTACTGGTACGTACATTTCTTTTAATCAATATACAAACTCATTCCAACGAACACTGCAGCGACACTCTCCTCCATTCTTTCTGCAAATCCTGCTCCTCTTCAGTAAAGTCCAAAGCAGGAAGCTTGTCAATTCTCAGCCCACGAGGAACAATTTTAAGTTCTACATACTTTTCAAGCAACTTGGTATCAAAAACATATTGATTTCTTTAATCATCAGTCGCTGCAATTGCTCAAACTGTACACAACTGTTTGTGGTTTCAGAAACAGACCATGGATCACACCCTGCTAACCTGACTTCTTTTTCTTTCATCTTTCTTTCTAACATACAGAGCCATGTCCAACCCAGAATTGATGAACATGCTCCATCTTAGCAAAACCAAATCTACTCGAGCTACACGTTCTAGGGATATAAACCTCAACACAACAATGAATAGAACATGCTGGAGGGATAGATTCCCTTCACAGAGACTTCCCTTACTATGGAACAGGGTCCCGATCTACATAAGACAGAGCCCCTCACTATCACTCTTCAAGAGGAACCTTGATGAGTGGATGGGTAACAGAAAGTTCACACCTGGGAATACACCAACAGCACTACTAGATAGGGGCCAAGGGTACTAGCTGCTAGTACAAGGGTCTAGGGAACTACTAAAGGGGTGGTGGATACCGCACAACGTGGCTGGGCTAGGTACCTCTGCCTTTTGCCTTCAAGGATACATACATCACAATGAATACTACATTTATACCAGTTTATAATCCCGTCATTCACACATTAATTATCCTATTACCATTACATTTTTTAAAATGTCCCATTCCCTTAAATTTTTTAAGGTGAACCATACCTAATTCATCAACTTATATAAAATTTAAATTCCACTTTCAAACGATTAAAAGACAAACATTTGATACATGAATATTTAATACATAAACATCAAATACAGTTGTGTATACTAATAAATACATAATATATTTAATATAAATGTATCTAAATGTAAACAGTTTAAACATAATCCACCTGTAAATTTAACCCTCTGGGTGTCAAAGTCCCAAAGTTTAAAATAATTTTACTTTCAAGCACATTCAATTTTTGTTTAACTTCACAACTTTTCACTTGAAATGGGCTTGCCAGAACACTAAAAAAGAAGGTGGAATCATCTCCCTCATGTACTTTACAAAAATGATCTGCCACAGGACTCTTACAATTTTTATTCAATTATTATTATTAAACCTACGGAAGACTGGCAAACTAAGTCATCTGTTACTACCATTGGCCAACTTAATTAGCTAAAATTAAAGTCTATTATATAATTTAACAGAATATGACTTCCTTGCACACATCTAAAAAAAAGGTAGCTTTATGATCTTTAGGCAAATTAAATTGCCTACAGTAATAAAATATTTACGAACCTTCACAAGCAACTGGGGAAGGAGGCTCTCTCCCAACTGATCCTCGGGTAAGTCCTCCATCCATCAATTCATAAGTTCTTTTCACTCCTATGACATCATGACTTGCCCTGGGACTCTTGCTGCCATCACGTGCATTTTTAATAGCTGTCAAAAAAGTTTTTTTTAATTAGCAGAAATTTTCAATCATTTGAAAGGAAAAAGCACTTTATTGGGGAGGAAAGTTAAGAGGCTTTTGTCATCTTAACATTCTGTTTCTTTCATATTTCTCATTTTAAAAAGTAATATGAAAATCATATTTTCCACAAAATACGACTTTGAAAGGCATTATTGCTACTGGCTAATAAAAACATACAGACTCTACTGCTATATCTCTGAAACAGTCTGTAGCTAAAGACTACACAGAGAAGACAAACTTCTGGGAAATGATTATGTTTACCCAGTGTGGAACAATGTCATGTGAGAACTGCTAGTAACTAGTCTATATTTTGTATGGTTTTGATCAAAGTCTCATCATAAAATGAAAATTAAAAAAAAGGGAGGGGTGGAAACAATGGGTCAAGGTACTCTAGGGGAAGAAAAAGGGGAAATATCAGATTTAAAACATGCAAACAACCAGACGGAGTACAGCACTGAGATGGCACACCTAATCATACGGTTCGTTTCCCAAATAGCCTGTAAGAGCCTCTCCGGAAAGCCTACAAAATTAAAGCATGTTTGATCACCAACCCTACCTCTGCAAGACAGAACTGATGGAGATGGTATTTATTTTACAGAACTTCTGATCTAAAACTATAAAACTACATTTCCTGCACCATCCAGTTCTATTGACTGATCACAGCTTACACATTTACCATATCAAATGATCTGAGAAGCTTTCTCTGAAGGGTTGTTTGATTTCTTCTTTTGCTATCTCCAGTTTGGCATTTTCTCTCTCAACCCATCAACTGGGAACATGTCCTCTTCTAGATAGATCATTCCATGATTTCATGTTAACAGGAGAAAGCCCCCAGCCCCTTAACTTTTTCATTCCAAACCACCAGCACTGAGCCAGTACAACCTATAAAATAAAGTATACATACGAACAGAAGAATACATGAAAGTAATATACTTATTTTAGATCTTCATGATTCACATCCAGTGACTTCAAACTCAAGAGTGATTAGATGCAAAGAATTCACTAGGTACCTTGGTCTAAAACTCCTCCCCTCCTACAACACACCATGCTTCCCCTTCTCCCCAAATCAGTTTTGTACTAAATATACAAACTTTGGTCTACCAACTAGTAAAGGCCTCCCTGCAATTTCTGTGCAGAAGGGAAAAGTAAGTGGGGCAGGGAAAGGTTGGTGGAGGCTTTGAAATAAACAGAAATAGATCATGAAGAGCTATCATTATGGAAAGTTCAAACCTTGCATCTCTTATGATCCATTCAATCCACCTCATCCTCAAATCAGACTCCTCAGCTACAACTTCCTGGGTGTTTTTTTAAGACTGAACACCTTGGAATATGGTCGACCCAGACAGACTTGGAACTTGAGATCACATGCAACTTATAGTATCTTATAAGTGTGCATTGAAGTTCATATCAAGGTGACACATATATCAACTGTTTTTTTTTTTTTTTGCTTCCCCCACTCCCAAATTTGTTTAAAAGAAGAAAAAAAAATGATCACCCTTTAAATATGTCTCGATAGAATCAAAGCAGATGAGGGACATAGGCCACATCTAAGAAATGCAGTAAATGCTTTCCCATATTACACTTACAAAAAAAAAAAAAAGTAAATGAGCTTCGAGTGCCTGATTAAGGTTGAACTCTGTTGTCACCTTAGGCAAAAAATCTGGATTTGTTTGAAAAGAAACACTACTCATGAAACGACAATGTAAGGACGTTTAGGAATCCTAAAAAATTCTGACCAAAGTCACTGTCACCAAAAGTAAGTTTTCCATGACAATAATTTAAGATCTACTGCAGCTGCTAGTTTGAATGGTAGTAGAGTTAATTTCTCCAGCATGAAGTTTAAATCCCTGGTGAGGCACATTCCCTAAGGAGAGGACTGAGCAGGAAGGTCTCTCTCAAGAATGACTTGTATACCTTTAAAGAAGCTAAGGAAGAAGAGCTTACACCTTGATTAAAATTAAACACACTGCGGCTAAATGAGCCTCTACTGCACAGAAGCTTGATGAAACGTGTCTGCTAGAAACTGTAAAACCGCAGGAACAACAACAAAGTACTGCTAGAAGCCTCATTTCCCTGTCTACAATGGAAACTTAAAAGCATTTAATATCTCGTCTTTCTGTGAAGGGGTTTCTGAGATGCTATAAGGACCTGGACCACCCTTTAAGGGAACAATGGGTCCTTGGCCATTTGAGAAACGGAAGAAACCATGATACACAGCTGGTCTGAAGGACTGAAAGCCTGGGTGACACTTGCCAGACAGGTAAGATACAGCAGACCTTGAAGGAGAAGAGATGCGTCTATTAGACGCAGCTACAACAAACAGAATAAAACTCGTCTGGGCCAAAATGGAGCTATAAAGACATCAACCTTGCACATCTTTGCCTTTTGAAGGAATTTCATTATGGCTAGGAAAGAGAAAAGATGGAAACAGGAGGCTACAGCTCAACCAGAGCACCCCAGATGGTCTGTCCGTATGAAGGAAATTAAGGAAAAATGGGTGTTGCACCTGATATTTGTCAGGAATGCAAACAGGTCACAGCAAGGCCTTCGCCAGAAGTGGAATATGGTATTTGCTGCTAAATGACTGAGGGACCACTCATGAAATATCAGTAAGCACAGACTCAGCTCGACTCCTTTAGACTTGTCTGGACCACAGAATGTGTTGCAGTGAGAAAGTGATGTGCTGACATGGCCCATTCCCATAGCCTCATCATCTCCTAACATTGCAGATAGGACCAAATTCCATCCTTTGTGTTAATTTGCCACACTACTTCAGCCATGTAGTCAAACTGGTTACAAAATGCACCATGAGGAAGGGAGTTCTACACAGCCTGGAACATTAGGACAGCTGCACCCATCCATGGGACAGTAATGAGAAAGATGATCTCCTGCTGTGTCAAATTCTCTTGGATCATCTTCCTTAAACAAATGTCCTCCAACCCTAGTGTGGACACCTGTGATAATGATCACATAAGAGGGGTGGACAACTGGGCAGCCCTGCAAGACAAAGCAGTTGTTGATTTAGGGGTGTCATAAGAATGCAAGTGGCTGGACTTCCAAAATGGTTGCACCCTGATCAACAGGTTGATTACAGCTCTCCCAGTGTGAAAACTGCAACTGTGCCAGCAAAACCTATATAATTGATAACTTTCAGTTACTGTCTAGTAATCACACTTACTGGATGCCAGCCTAGAAGTTTAGAGAAAGCAACAAAAAACACAGATGTGGAATCCTATCTGGGAAGAATTTTGCAGCTGTTCAGCAAAAAAGCAGTTTGAGTTTCAGCTTTGGTAAAGGAGATGTCTTCAAGTAATTTAGAAGACACCAAAAATCTAATGCAGCAAGATTTAAGATAAGTGAAACACTGAAGGAATAAAGTAACTAAAAGCTGCAAAAATAGAAGAAACTAAGTAGTTATTCAGATCAGATGATAAAACAGCAAAAATCAGAAGATAAAATGAAGAAAAGTCTGGCTGTGCATGCAAACACACCAGTGTTCCACAGTAGGTTTTGTTAAGTGAAAGAGCACATTGTGAGCATGCTCCAAACTTGGCCATGAAAAAGCAGCCAATACCTATATTAGTAAAAATGCACACAACAGAAAAAAGAATTGCTCCTACAAAACTGTGGGAAAAAAGTATGAAAAAAATAGGGTCAACAGTGTCAGCAGAAAAAAATTATTCGTGTAAAGCAGGCAGATGAAAAGTAAGTTTATCCCAGCAATTTGGGAATGCTGGGTGACAGGGTATGAGATTCAAGCTGTTGTATCAAACTGTCTTCAGAAACTTTTTCCTGGAAGATCAAAGGCATATTTGAATGAAGAACAGGTTAAGGAAGAAAGTCAGTCTAGCCAATCAAGTGAGACAGCAAACAGGAGGAGAGACTGCTGCTCCATTCTTCTGACAATAACAAGCCATACAGAGACTTTGCCAGTGAAATATTGTTTTAATGGAAAATGCTCAAGTAATAGAAAAAGCACAGGTACTGGCTAGAGGAATTAGGAGTTCTTTGGATTTGAAAAAAGACTGGTGTTGAATATGCATATGATCAGGAAGAAAATCAGCAACGTTGTGAAATAAGTGAATAAATGTAGTCCTAAAACATCAATTCCATATAGTATAAGATTCCGCGGTGGTGCAGCAGTAGCATTGTTGCCTCACAGTAAAAGGTTCTCCCGTTCGATTCTCGGCTGGAGTGCGTGGAGTGCCTTCTGTGTGGAGTCTACATGTCCTCTCCGCGGTTGGGTGGACGTTCGAAAGACATGCGTAAATGGGCGTGCCTTTGTTGAAGGTTGAACGTTGAGCTGGCACCTCGGCATTCGTCAAAATCTACTGCCAATCATTAGCAGACCGGAGTTCCGCTATGGCGACCCCTAACCGGGAAAAGTCGAAAGACAACAACAACATAGGATAAGATGTATGAAATGTGGCTTTGCAAGAAGGAGCAGCTGAGAAAGATTTAAACTTTGTTTACTATGTCAAACTGTGTCGGTGAACTGTAAAGCATATACCCCCACAATGTCACTAATGTTTAGACCAATACTGAAGGGACTGAAGAACTAACTTAAGTAGCTTAAAGATTATGCACAGAGATTTCTGTTACCATTTTTTCTGCTACAATTATGCTCTCATTATGTAACATGGGCTTTCAGATTATAAAACAAATAATTACTTTGGTGGATCTATGCTCATTAAGTATTTTGAACTTAGGTTTGTATTTACTGTGGGCTGAGCAGCTGTCCATTTACTTCTTAATTCCACGTCATGTGACCTAGAATTCAAATGATGCAATTGTTAGGACATACAGTTTGACAGTCTGTAGTAGTTAGGTGTTTTCTACAGTCTATAGCAGATTTCATCATATAAATGCAGTGATTATATTCAAGTAAAAGCAAATTAGAACAGAACAGGAATTCTTGTAAAGTGTAGATGACTGGTATAAAGCATAGTAACAGATTTAGCACTAATAGTTATGGGATAATTGGGGCTGCCGCAGTGGTGCAGCGGTTAGCATAGCCACCTCAAAGTAAGAGGTTCTCTGGTTCGATCCTCGGCTGGGGTGCGCCTTCTGTGCAGAGTCTGCATTTCCTCTGAGTGCTCCGGTTCCTCCCACATCCCAAAGACATGCTATAGGTGGATTGGACACTCTAAATTGGCCCTAGGTGTGAGCACATGCGTGTGTGCCTTCTGTGGAAGGTTGGGTGCTGGGCTGGCAGCTCGACACTCAAACTCCCCTACCAATCATGAGCAGACAGGTGATCTGCTGTGGTGACCCCTAACTGGGAAAAGCCGAAAGAAGTTGTCTATGGGATAACTGAACACTTTACAAGGAATGTTATTCTCTTCTAATTTGCTTTTACTTGATTTCAACCCCATTGCAAAAGTTAAAGCATCAGGTCCAGATGACATTCCTTTAGAAATCTATCACATGTATTTTGAACTTTTTACAAAATGCAAACTGCTTGCTGTGTTTTGCCTCAATGGGAAGTCCCACATTTGAGGTAGCTAGTCTTGGTTGCTGTGATTTAATACATCTTGATTAAACAGGATTCTTACATGGCCATACACCATTTAATAATTTGCTAAAGACAGTAATGGTTATTGAGGATGCCAATAATAATGATAATACTATGTTAATAGAGAGTATGGATACTGAGAAGGCATTTGACAGGGTATGCTGGGAACATTTATTCCAAGTTATGCTTCATTACGGTTTCTCTAACCTATTTTTCTCACTGATTAAATATCTCTATACTGAAGTGAAGATAAAGATGAGAATAACATCCAGTTTTCTCCATAGATATTCCTTTGGAGACAGGCACCACAGGGATGCTTGCTTTCTCCCACACTTTTTGCACTGTATCTAGAGCCACTTGCTGCACAAGGATTCATATCTAGTATCTATTATGCTTGCAAAATTTGGTGACAAACTGGGGTATAAAGTTATCCCTGCTAAAACAGACGACGTTAGAATACACAACATACCTTTGGCTAGGTTGAAGCTGGCATATCCATTCATAGACATGCCAGGTGTTATAACCAACTTGGGCATAAAACTGATCAATATACAAAGACTCTGAGCTATTTCATACAAAGGATCTTATCAAAAGTGAAATGTTGCATGCAAAGAATGAGAGCAGTTTGCTTGGACTTTGTCCAGCATACTAATGCAATTAAATGTTTTGTTTTGCACCAGTCTTATGTGCAACTCAAGTGCTCTTCCTGAACCCTAAAGCAGGACATTTTTCTAAAGCTTAAGAAAATTATTATAAACTTTGTATGGCAAGATCAATAGCCCCAGTGCACGTGGGGTTTACTCACGCTGCCAGGGGATATTTGAGGGATGGCACTAACAGACCTTTTTTATATATTTGAAGGCCGCTAGATGCAAAGTAATTCATAGCCTTTCTTCTCCATCATTTACTACAGTCTGGAAATGCATTTTATTAGGGAAGACACTTTTAAATGTGAAACTTATGGTTTGTAGCAGAGAAAATCAGTTATTACAGGAACTGTAGACGGTAGGGTGGGTATTTCATACCATCAAATCAGCAGCCTGGAAAGAATTCTCATGCCCAATAAAGATGAGCAGGGAGATAGGTATACACAGGCCGAGGACAGTAGCACTATTAAACGGATATCCTGAGCTCCAGTATTTGGTGCAATTATTTCAGAGATTTGGAATAAGTTTGGCCTCAACTGGTTAGACAGTAGGGCATATTGGAAAATGATGGCAATCTGGTAAGGGAATTGCTTCCAATTATAACTAAAATACGATTCATTCCTGTACAGGACTGGCCTCAATGAGCAAAGTGGTGTGTCAATCTTCAAGGAGCTCAAGACTTCAACAAGGGCATCATTTCTGTGCTTTACATGATTTTTCTGGGTCCACATCACTAGATATCAACAAGTATAGAAGAGTACGGGAAGGGGCCTGCACCATCTGATGTTCCTAGAGTTATGGTTAAGGATTAAACAGTTAACTCAATAGGAGAAAAAAGTCCTGGTGATACAGATTTTTCAGATGGCAATACCTTTTATGTATTTCTATACACCAACTAGGATAGCAGCTATGTTTCCTATTGTTTCTCTCAGCTGCTGGAGATGTGGAGAAGGGTTATTCGGGACTGGATGCATATACTCTGGGACTGTCCAGAACTAGCAAGATAACAAAATCTGCTACAGGAGAAACATGATACAAAATGGACAAGAACTGTCACTATATGTTATTTTTATTAAGTTTTGACTAATAAATGATTTGCCTTTGCAAGATTTAAATTTGTTTAGTTTAATTATGGTAATTGGGAGGAAAATCACTGCTAAGTTCTAGAAGAGGGTTGGCTGACCTACAGCAGAAGACATTTGGTCACTCAGAGAGGCTAGACACATGAAGTTAAGCAGAGGGCAGCTGTATCCACACCTGTTGAATAAATGGTTGGTTTGAAACAAACATTCAAAGCAATAAAATTAAAAAAAATAAAAACATAAAAATAGATATTCTAGTCGAGTTACATCATGAGATATACTGACAGTTTCTTCCATAGGATGGGTATTAATATACACAGCGACCTGGTTCATGAGCCCAGAAATAACAAGTATGTTACACAACTGTAAAGCCCTTACTTACAGTGACTACTTATAGAATACAGTGTTCATCAATGGTATTGTCATGTGATTTGACGTTAGACATAGCAGTGTTGCAGCTGAAGTTTTGTTTATATTAAAAATGTGTTTTCTTCTGTTGCTCTTTTATAAAGAAAGATTTTCTTGGGAGAAAAACAAATATAAGGTGCAAATAATAATGTTGCTGAAGACGCATTTGGATAGAAATCAGCAAGTCAATTTGACAAAAAGGATTTCAGGGAGTAGCAGCATCAGAGGCCAACAAATCCTTCAAAAATAAACCAGTTTTTTCTTTCATGTAAGAAACATGACCAAAATTTAATTAAAATACCACATTTTATACCCAAATAACCCACTTCCATGAACACAACATAACAGTGTCAGGTCTGAGTGGGGACTTTGCATCTATGCTTCAAGCATTTTTGGAAACCTGAGGCCTTATTGACATACAGTCATACAGTTAAGTACCAGCACCAAGAGTAAATTAATAGCAGCTAAATGCCCTATCAAAGCCAAAAACATGCAATAACCCTGCCTGAAGCAAACCGCTATCAGCTACAAAATGGAAAACAGAATAGGGAGGACTAGCCTTAAAAACAAGTTATGTACTCACTATAATGATGGATCCTGCACTATTTTCACTCTTCCTCAACTGAGGGGTATCAGATCTGACCTCGACCACTTCACTAGATTCATGATCAAACTTTCAAGCTCCTTCCTTACCTATAATGCCACATCAACCTACCGTACATCCCATCAAGTTTGCTGCCCCCATAAACAACAGTTTACTCTATACAGTATAAACAGAAAAGAAAAAGTGTAAAATCTTACCACAACAGCAGATGTCCTCCTCTTTCCTGTTGCAGTACTCTTTACATTAGGGATACCCTGCCAAGGGTAGCCCAACGTCCAGCCAGCATACCAAAGCCTTAGGCTGCAATAGGTACATTGTACATCACACGTATGCCCCCTGCTCCTGTCATAGAGCATAATGGTGGCATAAGGATGTACCTACCTCAGAACCAAAAAGCCACGGGAGGAACAGCAGGCCAAGAAGTAAGAGAGTAACATGTAAGAGTACAGAAGGAAAAAGAAAATGGAGAGGAGGGATGGAGGGAGTACATATGTATTTAACATTTGTTGACTGGGAAAGTCCAACTAGGACAGAGCCTATTTTCAGCGGAGGCCTGGGAAGAAATGCTCCAGATGCATGTCTTTGGAATGTGGAAGAAAACCGGAGTACCTGGAGGAAACCCACAAGAACACAGAGAGGACCTGCAGACTCCGCAGAGAAGTCACCCCAGCCGAGAACTGAACCAGAGAACCTCTTGCTGTGAGGCAACAACATTAACCTCTGCACCAGTGCAACAGTGAAGAGAAAGACATCTACTGCTATAATATTTTACACAATTGTACTATGTCCTTCCATATCACTGCTGCAGTACTCTTTACATAAGGGAGAGTACCAAAACCTTAAGTGGAAAGATGGGGATAAGAAGATCCAAGTAGAGCCCTCAAAAAAACATGCAGGATAGCCCTTGGCAAATCTGGTTCTAACCCTGGAAACCATACAACTTATAATGCTTGGTAAAAATTGTGAGAGAAGTCCAAGTAGCTGCCTTAAGGCTGGAGTTGTAATCCGAGCCTTTGAAAAAGCACCAGAAGCCACCATAGCCCTGGTAGACTGAGCCTTAACAGAAGAAGAAAGGCTTTTCCCATGAAGAGAGTAACAAAAAGAAAAGGCTTTAGAGATCCAGGAAGAAACAGTTTAGAAGCAGCCAAACCTAAAGACCTAGGATGAAAGGAAATAAAAAGTTGCTCAGATTTACAAATGGCTTTAGTTTTATCTAAATATCAGAGTTGCCTATGCAAATCCAAGGTACAAGAACCTTCTCACTAGCAGACTCTGGAGACGGGAAAAAAGTGGGCAAATGAATACATTACGAGACAACTCATTAAACAACCTGGGCATATAAAAAATTAAAACAAGAGGTGCAACCATAAGGGTCTGACGTTCACACACCTGTCCAGCTGAAGGGCCAAGTACAATGCTACACAGAATATGAAACTGCAGGCTCAAAATAAGATGGAGTCAATTTCTCAAGAACAAAATTAAGGTCCCAGGAAATAGGGCTAGGTTTTCTGGGAGGCCTAATATGAGACACGCTTTAAAGGAATTTCAAATCTAGAAGCCAAAAGAGGAGTTAAAGGCAAACAAGCAGAAATAGCTGAAAGGTGGGATTTTAACAAGCACTGAGCAATTCATACAAGAGAGAACCAAAGGAACTTCCACAGAAAATGGATCCAGGTTACGAGCAAGACACCAGACAGAAAATCTCTTCCATTTAAATAAATAAGATTTCCTGGCAGTGGGTTTCCTGGTCTCCTGCAGAACCCAAAACATGTCCTTAGAAAAAAGTGCCTAAAAGGGATAAAAACCCTATCACTCACAGGATCAGCTGAAGAGTGGATAAATGGGGATGGATGAGACACCCCTTGTCTTGTGTGAGTAGGCCCACCCTGTGAGCTAACATGTGATGACTGCCCTTGGCTAAGTGCAAAAGAAGAGGGGACCAATTCTGTTTGGGCCAAAAGGGAGTCACCAATAAGATTTTGGGAAAATCCTTTTCTATCTAGAACAGGGGCCTTGGTAAGACACGAAGGGGAGGGAAGGCATAAAGATACATCCCCCTTCCAAGAAAGACAGCCAAATGACATGGGAGTCTAGTGCAAAAGAGAAAGTTATCTGTTTTGAGGGGAGGCAAGAAAATCTACCCGAGCAGTACCCCAACTGGTGGACAATATCCCAAAACATCTCTGTGAAGCATCCACTCATTGGTCAGTGTTATGGACCTGCTCAGAGAGTCTGCCACAATGTTCTTTCTATTCTTAAGGAATTATAAACAGCCTGAAGAGTTACCTGATAATGGACAGCCAGACCCCAAACCTGAAGAGCTAATCTGCAAAAGTAAGACTGTCCACTCCTTGCTAGCTGATGCACCACATCACTGTGGTACTGGCTATAAAAACTTTGAAGGGCCCTGGAATGAAAAGAGAATGGAAGGCCTAAAGGGCCAGAAGAACCCACATCTCATGTTCATATGACCTTTCTTTTGATGGAGGGACCGCCAAAAGAAGCTCCCCACCCCAGGTCTTAGGCATCCCAGGAGAGTTCCCAAGCAGGGGGGCTGGTGGTTGAAAAGAAAGCCCTGGGTTGAGGGACAGCTTCAGGCATGGAAGAGGAGGAATTGGAAAGTGCAAAGGACGAGAATGTTAAAGCCAGTATTTGCAGGAGGTAAATAGCATAGTTAAGATGCTGAAGTAAAGTATCTGGAGAAGAAACCTACATTAGCAGGACGCCTAGATAAAGAAAAATCTGAATTTCCCTCATCCTGCAAAAAGCAATCACAGGAGTGAGGCATTTGGTGAAGACCTTGGGACAGTAGAGAGGCTAAAGGGCAAATCAGATAACTGAAAATGAAAGGAAGAAAAGTGCAGTTGTGTACACTTACCATAAATGTAGATGTTCGAGTGTATTCACTGTTACAGTCATTACATTTGGGTAATCTGCTGGCAGGTTGTCTTCAGTCGGCCTGAATATCAAAGTCTTGGGTCCTGCGTCGGTTGCTGTCTCCTCTTCCATGATGTCAGGTCATCAGGGGTATAAAATATGCAGCCGACGCCATTTTATTCAGTTTTTTTTGCCCCAGATGTCAAGTTGCCCCAGATGTCAAGTGCCCCCCCAAATGGGGAGCAAAAAAAAAAAAAAAATGTGTGTGTGTGTGTGTGTGTGTGTGTGTGTGTGTGTATATATATATATATATATATATATATATATATATATATATATGAATAAATAAACTGTACTATATGTAAATGCACTTTTAGCAACATAAACCTTACCTTCATCTAAAAGCAAATACACCACAAAGGCTGTAGAATATAGTGAAGGAAAGAGAAGTTATAGAAAAGGGGGGTGGCGGGTGGGTAACCCAGACTGCAACAGTGAATACACTCGAATATCTACATTTATGGTAAGTGTACACAACTGTACTACGTTCTTCGTGTTTCACTATTGCAGTCATTACATTTGGGTAGAATCCCAAAGCTATGGATGGGAGGATGGAACTAAATAGCATTAGGAGCGGCTATGAGGCCCTGCAGAACTGCAGTGGCAAAGCCTGCCCTGGATTTGGAGAAGAGAGGTAAATGATAATGCTTTGTGGAGGTATGAACAGAGCTCCAAGTAGCACCTTCTAGAATGTCTTTGGTTGGAATTCCTCTGAGAAAGGCTGCTGAGGTAGAGGCAGCCCTGGTGGAATGTGACCTGATTCCCTTGGTTACAGGTTTACCATGGTGCAAGTAGCAGAAACAAATGCAGTGGCTTATCCACTTAGAAATAATCTGCTTTGATATAGCCTTCCCTTCTGATCCTGAAGCGAATGCCACCAGTAGTTGCTCAGACTTTCTTAGAGATTTGGTCCTGTTTAAGTAGAATCTTAGTTGTCTGTGTACGTCCAATGAATGCAGAATCCACTCCCCCTTGGTCGGCGGATTTGGGTAAAATGTTGGCAGGTGAACTTGTTTGGTTAAAAGCCACATTGGATACCACCTTAGGCATAAAGGAAGAATTGGTCCTGAGGGACACCCTGTCCGGGTAAAATGTAATAAAAGGCTCCACAGCCATGAGGGCCTACATCTCTGAAACCCTTCTTGCTGAAGTGATTGCCAAGAGGAAAGCTGTTTTCCAAGATAAAAATTTTAAATCCGCAGTAGCAGTAGCTGCTGGTTCAAAAGGAGGCAGGGTGCCATTGAGGTCCCATGCAGGAGTTTGTGATTTTCTGGGAGGCCTTAAATTTTTGGCCCCTCAAAGATACTGTCTTAGCAGAGGATGAGAAAAAAGAAGCGAGGCTCTGTGTTGTAATGAGCCGAGATGGCAGAGGCATGGATTTTTATTGAAGAAAAAGATAGGGCCTTGTTAAGCATCTCAGTCAAGTATTGTAAAATCTGAGGGATATTTGGTTTTGCTGTGTCCGTTCCTTGTGCTTGGTTCCAAGCACAGAAGCTCTTCCATTTATCAGCATAAGATTTTCTAGTACTAGGCCTTCTGGCTTCCAAAATAACATCCATCACAGATTTACTGAGAGGTGTTTGAATAATTAAATGATCAGCCATGCTGCAAGGTTCAGAGTTTGGAGCAGAGAGTGCAGAATTTGGTTGTTCTGCTGAGACTGTAGATGAGGTATTTGAGGCAAGTACCCAAGAAGGGGGTTGAGACATATTCCTTAGAATTGGGTACCAGTGCTGGCGAGGCCAGTCCGGAGCAATCAGGATCATTTTTGGTTTTTCCTGTCTGACTTTTAGTAAGACCTTGGAGAGAAGAGGCAGACGGGGAAAAACATAGACTGATAGGTTTGTCCAACTGAAGGACACGGTGACCACTTCCCAAGCTCATCTGTGGTAAGTCCTTGTGCAGAATTTGTCCAGTTGATAATTTTGGGGAGAAGCAAATAGATCTGTCTGGGCTCCCCCCATTTCTGTGTTACCATGCTGAAGATTTCTGGATCCAGTTTCCTCTCGTGCGGGTCCATAAGATTTCTCCTTAGGCCGTCTGACCCTGTGAAATAGTCTCAGGATCAGCAGCAGGATTTTTGAATAGAAATTTGTGGGAGTCAGGAACCCTGTAATATCTGTCTGGCTTACTAGGAGCCGGAGGTAGGGAATCAGGAGCCATGCTTGATTCCAAAAACACATCATCAACAATGTCTAATACAGGAGGTATTGCCAAAGGCCTATGCTGAGGAAGAAGGAAATCCTAAAGCCTCTTTTTTGATTCAGAGAAATCCTGACTCTCCCAATGAAAATGTTCCCTTAAAGTATGCAAGGTTTCTCCAAAAGAATAATCCTCAGGAGGAGATGCAGATGGGATGGATTCTTCTGCATTTGAATCCTCATAGGGTGGAATATAAAATTCCTGATCAGAAGAAATGGAAACCTGATCTGAAAATTCATAATCGGAACCCCCGATCAAGGTAATTAAATCCTCAGCCATTTTGATCTGTTTTTTAGGCATAGGGGCCTGAGCACATGGCTCATGCATTGGTTTTTTAGACTTAGAAGATGTTTTTGAAGCTGGCGTCAGTTTTATATAAAAATGTTGAGGCCTGAAAACACCCTCAGAAGCCAGTACCTGCTCAGCGGCTCCAGACCCATTCAAGGGAGAGACATCCGCGGGTTCAATACTCTGAGAATCTCGCAGCATACCGGACTCCGCATGGGTCTCGGTAGAGGTCTGCGACTCAAAAGTAGCGGGTATCAGGGGCTGCAAAAGTGCCTCACTGAGTACTGGCGACTGGCTTAGGAGAAGCTCCGTCATCAGTTTTGGACCTCGACGGTCTGTCTCTGCCTTTTTCTTTGCGTTTTTTTGTGAACTCCTGTAGTCGGATTGCTAACCGACGACATTCCAGGGTAATTAAATCTGGATCCAAAATATTTTGAAGCAAAAATATACCGACGCTTAATAGTGCGTTGGTTAAATCTAGCACAAAACTGACAGCAAGACACGTTATGATCTGGGCCTAGGCAAGGAATACAGTACAAATGAAAATCCTTATGAGGTATTTGCTTCCCACAAGTAATGCAATTATTAACTTTTACTGACATCAGTAAGGAGCAAGAAAAAGTTCCTCCAACGGGGTACTTGGCTTTAGTTGAAGACTTCGGTTCTGAAACTCGAATACGAAAATTTCAGGAGTCAGCCGACTGGCACTTGTAAACTGCTTCTGCTTCGGGCACTGCCCGGCAAGAAAGACTGAATAAAATGGCGTCGGCTGCATGTTTTATACCCCTGATGACCTGATGTCACAGAAAAGGAGACAGCAACTGACGCAGGACCCAAGACTTTGATATTCAGGCCGACTGAGGGCAACCTGCCAGCAGATTACCCAAATGTAATGACTGCAACAGTGAAACAAGAAGAACATCAGAGAAACAATTTCCTGAAATGGGATGAATAGGTCTGATGAAGTTCCTGTATTGTTTTAAACTTGGGACGAAAATGCTTGTAAGCTTTCACTACTGTTTTGAATAAAACATTTGCCTGCAACTGGTGCGAGCCATCTTTTTGGATTCATTGGTTTGTTTACCTTTTTGCTGTTTATGAATAGGAATATGTAGATGGCCATCCATGACATCCAGAAAAATCTGGAAAGCCTGAGGCAAGAGAGGAGGAAATAAGGTTTGAAGGGATAACATCCGAAAGGAAGGAATCTTTAAAAAGGTGTTGAGTTACAAAAGATACAGAATGGGTCTCCAGATGTCTTCTTTCCTGGGGACCAGAAACATTTTGGAGTAAAACCCCTTCCCCTTTTCAGGAGCAGAAACTGCTTGGATTGTGCCTTGAGGCAAAAAGCTCTGTAGAACATCTGGAAAAAAGGGCAGCTGTTACAGAGGAAGTAGAGGAATGCCCAAAAAGAGAGGAAGGTATTTCCAAACCATGTCAAAGGATGGAGAGTACCCAAGAATCCTAAGTGTTCCTTACCCAATTGTGAAGGGACAGGGAAAGGCGAAGAGATAGAGGAACTTGGCTTAGGTGGGAGAGAAGATGATGGAAAAGGAAGCTACTGAGCTGTAGGAGGATGAGTAGACTTAGCAGGAGGAGCCCTTATAGAACCCTTTTTACCTTTCAGAGGAGGGCGAGACCATCAAGGTACAAACTCAGGCTTGGTAGGATAATTCCTCTGACATTTGGGAACAGGTGAAACAAAGAAAGTACAGTTGTGTACACTTACCATAAATGTAGATGTTCCAGTGTATTCACTGTTGCAGTCAGCACATTTGGTTCATCTGCCTTCAGGCAGCCATCAACTGGCCTGAATACCAGAGTCTTGGGATTTATGCGTTGAATGCGGTCATTTCGTCCATGACGTCAGGTCGTCAGGAGTATAAAACATGCAGCCGACACCATTACATCAGTTTTTCTTGCCTCAGATGTCAGGTGCCCCCAAAATAGGAAGAAATTATGTGGTGTGGAACACCCCCAGCAAAAAGCAAATACACATAGTATAAGATATGCCAAACCAAACAGGATAGTTGAAAACAAAGACAATCAGGGGGCTGGAGGGAGGGTAACCAAGACTGCAACAGTGAATACACTCGAACATCTACATTTATGGTAAGTGTACACAACTGTACTATGTTCTTCGTGTTCCAATGTTGCAGTCATCACATTTGGGTTGATTCCCAAAGCTAAGGAAGGGTGGCGGTAGACCAAGAAGCATTAGGCCTGGCAAACAGGCCCTGTAACACTGCTGTGGCAAATCCAGCTTTGGATTTAGAAAAGATAGGCAAGTGGTAATGTTTGGTGAAAGTGTGTACACAGCTCCAGGTTGCAGCTTCCAGGATGCCCCTGGTATGGACTCCTTTGAGAAATGTAGTAGAGGTAGATGTAACCCTAGTGGAATGTGTTCTTATCCCCTGTGGGGTACATTTTCCATGGTGCTTGTAGCAGAAATGGATGCAGTCTGCTAGCCATTTAGATATGGTTTGCTTTGAAATGGCCTTCCCTTCTGCCCCTGCAGCAAAGCTAACTAGCAGCTGGTCAGATTTTCTGAGAGGTTTAGTCCTGTCCAAATAGAATCTAAGCTGTCTGTGCACATCTAAAGAATGCAGTATCCTTTCCCCTTTATTTTGCGGATTAGGGAAAAAAGTTGGCAAATGAATGGACTAGTTTAAAGCCACACTAGACACCACCTTGGGCATAAAGATGGGTTAGTCCTGAGGGAAACCCTGTCCGCATGGATGATAAAGAAGGGTTCCACTGCCATAAGGGCCTGGAGTTCAGACACTCTTCTTGCTAAAGTGATGGCTAGAAGTAAAGCTGTTTTCCACGAGAGAAATTTCAACTCTGCTGTAGCAGCCGGTTCAAAGGGGGGAAGTGTAAGTTTTTCCAATACAAAGTTAAGGTCCCAGGCTGGAGTGGGAGCTCTCCTGGGGGGGGGGGGTCTTAAATTTTTGGCCCCTCTAAGGAACTGTTTTACCAGAGGAGGAGAGAAGGGGGGGGCTCAGTATTATAATGAACTGAGATGGCAGAGGCATGAATCTTAATTGAAGAGAAGGATAGGCCCTTGTGGAGCATTTCTGTTAAGTAATCTAGTACAGGAGGTAAACTGGGCACAGTTGTGCCCATCCATTGAGACTGGCTCCAGGAACAGTATATTTTCCACTTTTCTGAATAGGATTTTCTAGTACAAGGCCTCATTGCCTCAAGAATGACATCCAGCACCTGCTTACTGAGGGTTGCTAGAGGTGAGTTCAGGGGATTAGCCAGGCTGCAAGTTTCAGGGTCTGAAGCTGAGGGTGCAGAATTTGGCACCCCTGCTGGGACAGCAGGGAAGGGGTCTGAGGCAGGTGCCATGGTTGTAGCACCGTCAGACTGTGCAAAAGAGGACACCAGTGCTGGCGTAGCCAGTCTGGTGCAATCAGGATTATCCTTGGCTTGTCCTGTTTGATCTTTAGTAGAACCTTTGAGAGGAGAGGCAGAGGGGGAAAGGCATAGACTGAGAGGCTTTCCCAGGAAAAGGACAGGGCATCCACCTTCCAAGCTTGGCTGTGGGGAGTTCTGGTGCAGTATTAATTCAATTGATAGTTCTGAGGGGAAGCAAACAGGTCCACCTCTGGTGTCCCCATCTGTTCCCCAAAAGCTTGAATATTTTGGGTTCCAGTTTCCATTCGTGTGGTTCCATGAGATTTCTGCTTAAGTCTGCCAGGGAATTTAATTTGCCTGGCAAGAATTGAGCTTGCAAGTGCACTTGGTTGCTCAAGGCTGTGTTCCACAGAGCCATGGCTAGTCTGCAGTGGGTAGGAATATGCCCCCCCCCCCCCGCTTGTTTATGTACCACATAACTGTGATGTCTGTATTTACCAATACTTTTCCTGGAAGAATTAGGCCTTTGAAGGATGTCAGAGCATTCTGTACAGCTAACATTTCTTTTTGATTGACATGCAGGTGCATCTGCTTTGGGTTCCGTTTGTCCTGAATGCACTGCCCTGCCATGTGAGCCCCCCATGCATAGTCTGATGCGTCTGTTAGGGTATGGGCGGCAGGGGGTAGAGTGAAAGTCTCCTTTGTTGTGGTTGAAGGCCTCTGCCCACCAAAGGAACTCTGCCCTTAGACACGTAATGATAGGGATTATTGTTTCCAGGTCCTGAGAATGTTGACACCATAGACTTTTTACATACCACTGAAGTTTCCCCATATGCAGTCTTGCATATGGAATTAACAGAATGCAAGAAGCCATGAACCCCAGAGCTTGCAGTATTTTCCTTGCAGATAGTTGGGTTTTTGTGGCCAGTAAAGTTGTCAAATAAATTGCTCTGGAGTGAGGAATACCATCTGGGAAGTTGTGTTCAAGCTTGCTCCCAGGAATACAATCTGTTGGGCAGGGTACTAGGTGTGATTTTTTTTTTTTTTTTGTTGATGGCGAACCCCAGTGAAGTTAGAAGTCTCCTTACAAATGCAAGGTGCTGCAGTAGCAAGTCCTGACTTTCTGCCTGAATCAGGCAATCGTCCAAGTATGGGTAATCTGAATACTTCTCTGCCTGCAAAAAGCAATGGCTGGAGCTAGGCACTTTGTGAATACATTGTGCGCAGTAGATAAGCCAAAGGGAAGTGCAGAGAACTGATAGTGCATAGAGCCTGCCCTGAAGTGAAGGCATGTCCTGCAAGATTCCCTTATGGGGATGTGCAGCTAAGCTTCTTTTAAGTCTAGGGTTGCCAGCCAGGAATCCTTGGCTACCATAGGAAGCAGCTGTTGGAGAGTTAGCATTTTGAATTTTGGAACCACCAGAAAGGTGTTGAGAATAAATAAATCCAGGATAAGACGCCAAGAGTTTTCTTTTCTGGGAACCAGGAACAGTCTTGAATAAAAGCCTTGTCCTCTTTGTTCTGCTGGGACAGGCTGAATAGTCTTGATGCTGAGGAGAGAAAGTACTTGCTTTTGGGACTCCGCCCACTGGTTTGGGGGGGAAGGTCTGGCCATCCACTTAGGGTTGGGAGTGAGTAGAAGTAGATTCTGTACCCCAGGGAAACAATGGTTAAAAACCCATTTGTCTTGGGTAATGTATTCCCAGTTTTTTGCATGCAGGGTGAGTTTTCCTCCTAAAGGTGCAGGTACTTGAGCAAGGCTTGGGGGGGAGTTAAGGATAAGTCATTGCACAAGTTTACCATAGGGGGGGTAGCTTACTACTCCTTGTTTTGGACATGGGAGCACCCCACTGGTTAGATCTGTGCATAACTTGAGACTGATGTCCTGGTGGTCTGCTGCCCCTGGGTTTGGACTGAGAAGGCCTGGAAGGGACTGGAAAGGACCAGTTCTTGGATGGCCAGTGCCTACTGAATCTAGGTGTCTGTACTTGTAAGAAATCTTTAACAGTTTGCATAGATTTAGCTTTTCCTCCATTTTGAGGACTTCTGCTTTGTTGCGAAAAAGGTGGTCTTGGTTTAAGGGGGCATCCAGTAATTTAGCCTTAACATGATCTGGCAAGTTTTGTTCCTTAAGCAAAGCATGCCTTGTAAGTACAAACCCAGTGACAGCAGCCCTGCAAGATGCTAATAAAGCATCAAAACTACATTACAAAGTATGTTTACTAACTTGGTCAGCAGAATGCATGAACTCTTGCAAATCTTTGAGTTCAGCAAAGTCAGGAATCAACATAATTTTCTGTTTAAGTAGTCCCATACTATGTTGCTGATACTTTAACATATGAAACTGGCAATTTAAAGTCCTAATCGCCAGAGTACTAGAGGTATATACCTTCTTACCCAGTCTGTCTAAAGCTCTAGAATCCCTATCAGAAGGGGCAGGATTCTTGGCAGTAGTCGCCTTAATGCTTTTAGGTCCTTGGGAAATGGTCTCTGGATCCGCTAGGATTCTTGAAGAGGAATTTGTGAGAGTCAGGTACTGTATAGTACCTGTCAGGTTTCCTGGGAGCCGGAGGCAAAGGGTCTGGGGTAAGGCTGGATTCCAGGAAGACACCATCTACAATATCCAGAACAGGAGGGATAGCTAGAGGCCTGTGCTGAGGCAGGCTTAAGAATTCCCCAAGTCTCTTTTTGGACTGTGAATAGTCCTGGCTTTCCCAGCGGAAATGTTCCCCAAGGATATGCAAGGTTTCAGCAAAAGAAAAATCATCTGGAGGGGAAGCAGAGGGAATGGAATCTTCTGCATCAGAACCCTCATAAGTAGATGAGGGTAAATTCTGGTAATCAGAAGGAATAGAGATATCAGATTCCTGATCAGAAGAATCAGAAGGAAAATCAGTTCTAGATCTCTTAGAGGGGGGAAGGCTGGCTTTCCCTAATTAAGGTAATAAGGTCTTTCAGCCATTCTAATAATTTGTTACTCTTAAGTATCTCCCCCTAGAAGAGGCAGTTTCTAAGTTTAATACCACTTTCCTAACCATACTTGATACTCATGCCCCTAAAAGACTAATCAAAACCAAAACAAATATTACACCTTGGCTTACAAAAGACTCCAAATCGAAAATAAAACTCAGAAACAAATCCTGGGAAAAATGGCGTACTACCAAATCACCCGTAGACCGTATTAAATTCCAACAGCTAAGAAATATGACAAAAACAGCCATATTAATGGACAAAGGAAACTACTACTGCCAACTACAAAATAAACACCAAAACAACCCTCAAAAATTTTGGGCAGGTTTAAATAACCTTCTCCATCCTGGGAAATCCTCCACTCCAACCCCAGAAATAATATCAGATAAAAACCCCGAAGAAGTAGCCAACACCTTTAACACTTTCTTTACGGATACTATCCAAGCCTTGGCTAACCAATTATCCACCACAGCCTCCACTGCTACAGAACCCACACCAAAAACTCCTCACACTTTCCATCTACAACCAGTCTCTACTTCCTTCATTCGATCCTTACTTCAAAAGCTTAAACCAAGCACCCTCTCCGCAGACCTGCTACCAGCTGAATACTTACAACTAGCTGCAGATGACATAGCTTACCCCATCTCTATACTTATTAATCGTACCATTTCAGAATCTACAATTCCCTCAATATGGAAAATATCATACGTAATCCCACTCCATAAAGGTGGCTCATCTACAGAATTATCAAACTACCGGCCCATAGCCATAATGTCACCCCTGGCCAAAATCATGGAAAAATGTCTACACAAACAACTCCTTCACTATCTTACCCAGAACAAACTCTTGACCAACTCACAACATGGCTTTAGACCCAATCACAGCACTACTACTGCCCTCCTCTCTTTTATTGACATAATAAACTATAACCGGAATAACAAAAAAATATCTTCAGCACTCTTTCTGGACCTATCAAAGGCCTTTGATATGGTTAACCATCGACTACTCCATGATACCCTAAGAAATCTTCACCTGGATAACCTAACATTAGATTGGTTTCAGGCCCATCTCTCTGGTAGGAAACAAGCAGTACTGTGGGAAAATAAGCTCTCCAACCTCCTTCCAAACAATATCGGAGTTCCTCAGGGGTCCATACTGGGACCACTTCTCTTTTCAGTCTTTATTAATGACCTCCATAAAGCCATCCCTGAGGCCACCTGTATTCAATATGCCGATGATTCGACATTAGTATGCTCTGACAAATCTCTTGACAAACTACTATCCAAAACCCAAAGCTGTTTTACAGCAATAGAGAAGTGGCTATCTGGACGGCAACTAATACTGAATCCAAAGAAAACCAAGTTATTACTCTTCCATCCTACCCAAAAACTCCCTAACACTTCCTTTACCATACAATCCAATAATGGGACAATTATCTCCCCAGACTCCCACACGAAACTATTAGGGGTGACCATTGATAATAAACTCAAATTCGACATCCACATTAATCAAACTATTAAGACCGTTAATAAGAAACTGGGGTCCCTATATAGAATCAAATCCTTTCTAACACCAATTGCAAAAGTAACCCTTGCTCGCTCGCATTTGCTCTCTACCCTTCTCGCCTCTCCAATGTTTACCAACCTTAATAAATCAGACCTAAATAAACTATCATGCTCCTACAATCACATAGCCAGATTTGCAACTGGTAAACCATATAGAACTCATCATTGTATTAACCTAAAATACCTAGGCTGGTTAGAACTCCCAAACCTTCTCCAGCAAAACCAACTCATTGAGGCATACAAAATACTCAAACACCCTGAAAAGTCTCCAGCACTGGAGAATTTAATCATACCATACATCAATCTAAATAGCCTTCAGTCCTCGTGCAGGACACTTATTCAAACAGTCAAATCCTGTAACTCCGGAGGCGATGCTCTATTTGCCAATTCCATTGGTAAGATATGGAACTCCCTCCCAGTATTACCACCATCACCTCCTTACCCCACTTCAAAAAAAGTCTAACCCACCATTTCCAGTCTCATTGGCTTTGCCAGTGCTCATACCCAGATTAAATTCTTCCTATTAGCTTACTTCATTTTCTCCTCTATCAAGCAATCTCCTTCTGTTGATCTCTCCCTGACCTTCTTTCTCACCCCCTAAATTTTCTTCCTTTCTTCTCTATTCTACCTATCACTCTTATCTCTCCTTGGAAAAAGTTTGACTTCCTAGTATACGTATAATTACTCTTTTGTCTGTCTCCATCTGTTTCACAGTGTTGTCTTGTCAATGAAATTATCCAGCAGATAAATTTTTTATTAATCACATATATGATATGCCCTTTTTTCTTAAACTTTGTTTGTTACTACAATAATGTATTAATATGTATCTATTTAACTTGTATGTAATTTTTACTCTTAATGTGGAGCTTTTCTCCCCGGGCCTCCGCTGAAAATGGACATATATCCAGTCGGATTTCTCCCGGTCAACAAATGTAAAATAAATAAATAAATAAAATTGTTTTTAAGGCATGTGGGCCTGAGAATGCACTTTGTTCGTCAGTTTTCTAGGCATAATGTGAGCTATAGGCCTGAGGAATTATTTTTAGCTTGAAACGAAGTAGTCGGTTTAATATGAAAATCCGTAGGCTGAATACACCCTCAGAAGCCAGTGCCTGCACAGCGGCTCCGGACCCATCCAAGGTAGAGACATCCGCAGGTTCCATAGTCGAAGAAGCATCTCGTGACATACTAGACTACGAATGGGTCTCAGCAGAGGCCTGCGAATCTGTAGAAGCGGGTATCAGGGGCTGCAAAAGCGCCTCACTGAGTACCGGTGGACTGGCGACTAGCTTAACTGAAGTGTCGTTGGCAGTTTTGGACCTATGCGGTCCGTCTCCGTCTTTATCCTTATGCTTTTTCGGAAGATCGGTAGTCAAACTGCTTAACAAAGCCATTTCGGAGTACGGAGATAGAGAACAAAAGCATTTAGCTACAAAAATAGCCCGACAATTAATAGTTTGAGCTTTGAACAAGGCACAAAACTGACTGCAAGGGATGTCGTGGTCTTGGCCTAAATATGTGATGCAGTAAGAATGAAAATCTCTATGAGGTATTTGCTTTCTACAGGCAAGACAATCATTAATTTTTTCTGACAATGGTTAAAGAAAGAAAAAGGGATCCCCAACGGGGTACTTATCTTTTTGAAGATTTCAAGTCTGAAACTCGAAAACAAAAATTTCAGGAGTCTGACAACTGGCACTTGCGAAATGCTTCTGCTTTGGGCACCGCACGGCAAGAAAGACTGATGTAATGGCGTCGGCTGCATGTTTTACACCCCTGACGACATGTTGTCATGGAAGAAGCGACAGCATCCGATGCAGAAATCCCAAGACTCTGGTATTCGGGCCGGCTGAGGGCTACCTGCAGGCAGGTAACCCAAATGTGATGACTGCAACAGTGAAACACGAAGAACATCTTTGTTTCTGTTGTAAATTTTATTCATACTGTTCCACCATAAAGGCTTTGTTTTCGAGTCTCCCGCAATATTTGGTACTGGTGGGGATGGTTATCAATGTAGCTTTCTAGGTGAAAATAGAACTTGGCTATATAAGCGAAAACTCTAGCATAAGGGTTGGTCTGACTAGTGAAAATAGAACTTGGCTATATAAGCAGAAACTCTAGCATAAGGGTTGGTCTAACTAGGCCTGCAGATTGCTTTATTTCAACTGCTAAGAAGTTGCAGAATGATTGCCTTGCAAGTTCTTGGATATCACAGAATTATTCTGAAGAGAAATGCTGACTGCTGGCTAAGAGGCGTACATGAAAATGGGATATTAACAGTGAAATTCATCAGTAAAGATGTTCTACTTTTTTTTTTTTTTTTAACTACTCTGAAAAAGCTCCACACACAAGAATAACAAGAACCTCATCCACAAATTCCTGAGTTTCTTCCCTAAATCATTACGGTTACACAATTAAAAGGCCAATGTGTGTATGAATTCAAGGGCCGGGACAGAAGCAAAAGTGGCATTATAACCAATTAAAACAAGAGGCATCCCTGCTTATTTCACTTCAGCTACCTTCACAAAGGGACAGGTCATAACAGTAAAACACTTGTATGACACACTATAATGTCCATACTACATAACTCAAGTACTGTTTTGTTGCAGTCAATTAACTAAAACAGCATAAAAAAAAAGCAGAAAAAAAAATGTTTTGAAGGCGTTACTTTACATCCTATTCATGCAGGGAAAGACCCCCCCCCCCCAAACAAAACTACGACATCTTAGAGAAAAGTTTTTCTGATGTGAATTTTTATTATCTTCAAATTCTATGGCCTAACCTGGCTGAAATCGGCTTTGTCAAACCTAGCGCTGATAAACTAATACACATTCTGAATAATTTTTTAAATAAAAATCAGTTCTCAAAAAAATGAAACTTCTGCAACAACTCATTGTTGACATTACAGGACATCTCAAATCATAACTGGGTGCAGTTCATTTACTTGAATAACTTTACACAGAAATGTACAAGACCTAGCTAGCTATGTTAAGCTACCTCACTGAGGATCTTCGAGTGTAAAATGATACAATTGTATCTTTCCATTTCTCACAGTGCACATAGGGGTGGTCTCAAATATCTATCCATTGGTCTCTTGTTACTCATTTTCATAAATGCCCTACACAATGCAAATAAACATGCCACCATCACTCACTACCAAATATTCACACAACTAAAAACCGTTTAGTCTAATTTTCTAAACCGAAAAAAAGGCCTAACACTACAAAATATTATCCAACCTTACTTACCCATCTAGGACTCTCTGGTCTACTTACAAATTCTTATTGCACCCAATTAAATTAAACAATGCTAAAGGTGACTCACTGTATTCATCTCCTGTCTCTCAAGTTTGGAATTCCTTTCCCCTCTCACTCAGACAACCTTAAATCTTTCAAGCTAGATGCAATATCCAGAGGTTTCATTGGCTTTACTCATACACTACATCTGGCTAACTCCCTTAAACTATCCTTACTGAGTCAATCCTATCCTGTTCTAAAATTACTACTTAACTAGCAATATTCTACCTTACGCTGTACTATTACATTTAACTTGGGCACAGTGTACCACACACACACCTCAAGACTGCATTGTTATGAATATTCATTTTACCACCGACTATTACAAAATACCGTGGGCCTAAATGTTGTCTAAACACTCATTCTGATCTACCTTTGAATGATTTTTCATGTCACTGTATTGTCTGTATCACAGGTTCATAGGTAATTACTACACTACTGATCTGTGTGCACTGACCATGTTCTAAAACACTTAAGGAGCAGACCTTTGCAGTTGGATATAATTTTGTCACCAAATACAATGGAAAAATTATATAGTTTTTGAAGCAAAAGTGTGCTTTTGTAATTTATTTTGTGGGTAAGAATGGCCCACTGAAAAATTTTCAAAGTGCTGAAAATCCCTGCAATGACATCATGAAAACTTGAATCCACAATGCCTCACTACCTAAATTAATGTATAAACTGCTGCTTTTCCATGTTAAATGCAACAAAAGTTCTTTTTCTTCCTAAAAAGGCAAGTTTTCAATTAGTTCTTGCAGATGGAACACCTGAAATTGAAAATTAACATATGATGATATGATATACCATATGCCTGTTCTTCCCTTCACTTCATATTCCAATTCCTGTTTTTATTAAACTAACTTACCTTTTCATTTCTCAACTATCTAAAAGTTTTTATAATTATTACACGACTGTCATAACTTGCATCAATTCTTAACCAATACTTTTAAATTACCACTGTTGTTGTTGTCTTTTGGCTTTTCCTGGTTAGGGGTCGCCACAGTGGAACTCTGGTCCGCTAATGAATGGCAGTAGATTTTCACAAACGCCGAAGTGCCAGCTCGACGTTCAACCTTCAACTAAGGCACGCCCATTTACTCGTGTCTTTCGAATGCCCACCCAATCCCAGGGAGGACATGCAGACTCCACACAGAAGGCACTCCCTGCACTCCAGCCGAGAATCGAATGGGAGAACCTCTTGCTGTGAGATTACCACTAATTTGTTATAATTATTTAAACTGCAGATGTTTTTGTCTTATTTTTGAAGATTGCAAAATTACTGTTCTTAAAATGTTTCATAATAATTTGGAGCATTTCTCCCAGGGCCTTCACTGAAAATGGTTTTCTATCCAGTCGGACTTTCCTAGTAATCAAATGTCAATACATGATGCAGTAGTGAAACCACAATGTAAATAAGATGCAGCTCCTTTAAAGAAGTTATTTTAAATACCCATGATGCTTTTTGTATATAAATCTTTGCTCAGTATCTACTATGACTTCACTGTGTGTGTGTGTGTGTGTGTGTGTGTGTGTGTGCGGGGGGGGGGGGGTTAGAGAGAAAAATGAGTAAACAGTGAAACTAAAAAAATTAAATAGCACCCTATATTCTCATTTTTGCAAAATCTCTTCCAACTTTATAATGAAGGGTGCAACAGAAGATATTCACTGTAAAACAAAAATATTTACATTCCCATGGTATTTTCAGCCATTATATTTTACATATAAATAATGCAGAGGCAGGCAGAACAAAAATATGTATTTTATGAATCACTGTGAACTTGTTGCATTCCCACTGAGGGCTACACAGAAATTACTCTGTACATACTCTGCAAATATGTTTAGTCTCTGAAGGTGTTTTTGTAGCTGTGTGCCTGTCTTAATGGGTTATGTTTATATCTATAATCTAGAGCTTTTCTCCCCGGGTCTCCACTGAAAATGGACATGTATCCAATCCGACTATCCCAGTCAATAAATGTAAAATAAAAATAAATTTATTTATTTTTATACAGTGGTGCAGCACTTAACGTTGTCAGCTCACAGCAAGAAGTTCTCCGGTTAGATTCTCGGCTGCCTTCTGTGTGGAGTTTGCATGTTCTCCCTGTGTTCGCGTGGGTTTCCTCCGGGTACTCCGGTTTCCTCCCATACTCCAAAGACATGCATCTGGAGCATTTCTCCCCGGGCCTCCGCTGAAAACAGGCTCTGTGGAACCTAGTCGGACTTTCCCGGTCAACAAATGATAAATAAATAAATAAATAAATAAAATAAAATAAATAAATAAATAAATAAAATAAATCTGCTTAACTCCTGGAATTGCCCCTGTGAGAATCCTACGTGAACTCTGCCCACTCCCCCCCCCCCTTTTCTTCTACCACTGTGTCTTTACAGATACCCATTCCTACTTGTTTTCTAGGTTTTCCTGCTCTGGCTTTTTCTCTTCACTATACTCCTGTCTTCACTTTTTACCTCTTCCTCCTCATACACTCTATACCCCTCCTTTTCCTTTTGCCTACTACCTGGACCCCTCTTTCTTGGTAACTATATTACTTACTACACTTACACTTAGGTTAGCTAATTTCTCATCCAAATGATTATTCTCATGTTGAATCTGTGTTTATACGGCTTATAATAGACTACATCGATGTTGAATTTTTCGCTCTCTTAATACATTGTATAAAATTAACCTTCTTTTTGTATGATTAGTTGATTAAATACTTAATTTGATTGTATAAAAAAAAATCATTACTGTAATGGGAGTTTTTCTCCTCGGGTCTCTGCTGAAAAAGGGCATCTGCCCAGCCAGACCAACCCCGTTAACAAATGGCAAATAAAATAAAATGTTGGGACATTTGCTCATTCCCCCTAGCCATGAAGGGCATAGGTGCTAAACCAAGAATTAATTAGTGGTTTCCATCCATTCATCCAAATTACAACTGAATAGATTACAGATGTACTTCACTTATGTGGAGTGGAAGACAGTCCCATAGAAGTATTCACTGTGATACACAGACATCCCTTTAACATGTTCTATGTACACTAAAATAGAAAATGAGATCCCATAAGCAGGTGCTCGTGCTACCACTGGGCTTGCAAATGTGTAATAGGTCTAACAGGATAGGGTCTGCCGAAGCTCTAGCCATGAGGCAAAGGTCACCTCTTAGTAGCCTGTACGACATCAAGAGGAGGGATAAGCCTTTGATATGGTCTGCATAGTTTTTATGCTTCAGCCCCTTGACTTCTTTTAGTGTGAAAGCTTTGTGGCCCTCTCTAGTTACAAGTGTTTGGACAAGTACCTAAGAAATGGGGATTTTTGAAGCCAAAATAAAGGTAGCTTCATAGGTAAGTACTAGGCTATTTTGCCCAAGGGCATCTATAAGCCTAGCCAGAATGTGTTTGCTTTCGCCACCCCCTTAGATTAGTTCCCTGTGCCTCAGTCCAGCAGAGGCTTTAGTTCCCTGTGCCTCTGTCCAGCAGAGCCACTGCGGTGATCCCCGGGCTAAATTTTCTGTTTCCCATCCACTCGTCAAAATTTCTCGAACAGGGTTAGTGAGGGGCTCTGCCTAATATAGACTGGAATCCTATTCCAAAGCATGGGGAGTCTCTGGGACAGGAATCTATCCCTCCACCATGTCCTATTTACCGTTGTGGTGAGGTTTAGATCCCTAGAGCATGTGGCTCTTGGGGATTTGTTTTTTTTTTTAGGTGGAGCCTGTCCATCAATTCTGGGTTGGACATGGCCTTGTATGTTAGGCAGACATCACCTCTAAGTAAGCAGTATGCAACCGAGTACAGCTGGAGTTTCTTCAGTCGGGCTGCAAAGGGCATATGTTTGTGGCCAGTAATCTTCTTGGTGAAGTACTTCTGTGGTCTTTCCAGCTGTTGCAGGTGTCTTGTAAGGTACATCCCAAATGGGGCGTTGTACTCTAACGATGGGTCTGATGAATGATGAGTAGAAGAGCACAATAACCTCTTTTGTTCTAGATGCAAACCCTTTTGTGATTAGGTGGGCCACATAGGATTTTCTAACCACCTTGGCAATATGATTATCAAAGGGGAGATTACGATCTACTTGGGTCCCCAGATCCCTTATTACATTTTCTATATTTAGGGGACTACCACGTATGTATTAGTTCGCGGGTACTTTTTTTCCAAAGGGGATGACTATGCACTTTCTGGCATTTAGCCTGAGGCCATGATTTTGACACCAGGTATCCGTCTCAGTGAAACCCTTCTGGAGGATGTCTGTATCAGCTGGAGAGTGAATTATGGCCCCCAGTATGCAAGTCGTCTGCGAACCTGGTCAGCCATAGTCCTTCTGTGCTTGCCTATACCTCTGAGAAGTATATACCGAACAGGAGGGGTCCCAGGACTGAGCCCAGGGGCATGCCACTTGTAACTGGTTTAGAGTCAAACCTACAACATGCAACTCTCACAGTGTGGGTTCTATCCGTGAGCCAATTAGCAACCCATCTTGTGACGTAGGGGTTTATGTTCAGGCTGGTGAGCTTGTCTATAATACCCGTACGTACAGAGGAAAAAAGCCTGGGCTCTCTAACCATTACTGGAAGTGGAGAAACCATGCAGTTAGTTTTTGAGGGCCTGGATATTGGGATGTTGGATTCCTGATGGGTGTGAGAGGAGATCTGGAGTAGGGTCCAGTATCCATTTTCTCCACAAAGCAAGTTGGCTGAAGAGGAGCATACCTATCGAGGCTAGGAGGGAGCAATGAGGATGAACGAGTTCTTAAGCTAACTTGTTTTCTGGAGGAATTTGGGAATCAAGTTAAGAGGGGGATAAGCATAAAGAAAGCCAGACATGGACCGGAGCATCTCTCGGTGTCTCCCCCTAGGGGGGATAAAAGCAAAACACCTGCTGCATTTGTTGTTGTGGAGAGAAGCCAAGAGGTTGCAGCAAGGTTGGCCCCAATGATGGAAAATCCTGTCACAGACTGACTGAGACCACTCATGAGGCATCAGTAAGGCTCTGCTTAATTTGCCTGCTAACTCATTGTTTTTTCCTGGAATGTGTGTTGCAATTAGAAAGTGGTCTGAGGAGTTTGTCCATTCACACACACTCATGACCTCTCTGCAGAGGGGATAAGATTGGGTTCCTCCTCGTTTGCTGATGTACCAGACCACAGACATGTTGTTGGTCTAAACTGCAATAGTCCCTAGAGGAAGAGCATCTTGAAATGCCTGCAACATGAGTAGGACTGCTCTCATTTCTAGTAAAAAGATATGCAGATTGGTATCTTCAGGGGGGGGGGAACCACATGATATGGACTGTCCTCCTCAGGAAATGCCCCCCCCCCAGATGGGAAGCATCCATGGTCACTGTGATCATTGGAGGTGGTAAAACTAAGGGTCAGCCTAGATGAATGTCGTCCAACTGAATCTGCCAGTCAATATGTCACTTTCAAATTGGAGTAAGTTTGACTGGAGAGGACAGAGGTTGAAGAATGGACCACTGAAGAGCTAGAGTCCACTGAAGGACAAGCATAAAGAAATGTGCCAAGGGAAGCAATACAATGGCTGCTGCCATGGGTCCTAGTGCTTGAAGGACTGATCTTGCTGGGGGAGATGGATGGATGGATGGATGGAAGATAAGCAGATAAACATGATCATGAGCAGTGGATATGTGATGAGGTAGTAGTGATGCTACCTGTTTTGTTATATTCAGAAGTGTACCAGTGAACTGCAGGCTCTGGACTGGTGTCAGGTTTGATTCGGCATATTTTATATATGCCCTGTGAATGACAAATATGGAGCAAACAGTCCCCAGACTGTAGAAAAAGATGCTTGGAAGGGGCAGTAAGGAGCCAGTCATCCAGATATGGAAACATCCGGAATCCTTTGAGCCTCAGATGAGCGGCCACCACTGCCATGCATTTGGTAAGACACCCTGGGTGCTGTGGTGAGTCCAAAGGACAGGGCTCTGAACTGGTAGTGACTGTCTTCCATCTGAAAGCGCAAGTGCCTTCAAGAGCACCTGTCTATTTTGATGTGATAGTATGCATCCTGAAGCTCTATTGTATTGAGTACATCCAATTGTCCTTGTGAATAAATGGCAGGATGGACTGTACCATGACAATCTGGAACTTTGACTTCTTCACATACTGATTCAATGTGCTTTGATCCAAAATTGGTCTGAAGTCTCTGGTGGTCTTGGCCACTGAAAAGAAGCCCAAGTAAGTTCCAAATCCTATTTGGTCTGGTGGGACCTCTTGGATGACTCTTTCTAGCAGCTTTTGAATTTTCTGTGCTGCTCCTTTGCTCTGACTGTGTGGAATGTCAGGAAGTTTCTTCTTTTTGTGAAAAAGGAGTTGGGGAAAAAAAGGGAATGAAAACCTCTGGATAAGAGAGTTTTAGTACACAGGTATCTTTTGTTATGCTTGCCCAGTGGGTGTGATGGACCCAAGAGGGACGGTGTGACGACAGGAGGTACTGCCAGCCATGCCATAAGAAGTGGAGCAGTGGATGTGTAATATATGCCAGCTAGCTGGAATTTTGCAAATGATTATATGTCATTTGTATATCAAACTGATTTGTACAGATGCTTGTGATGAAAATGTATTTGTGAAGTCTGCTTGTGTTAAAATGCATCAACAGTGTGCCCTGCTGGAAGGAAAAGTGTACATACATTATTGCAACTGAATTAAATGTATACATTGTAACAGCATATACTGGAAGGGAAGAGGTTAATCCACCTGACTTTGGAAAAAATATTCTTGCAATTACATTACTTTATGGGTTAAGCCATAAAAATATTATCCCACAGTTTTGAAGAGAACCAGAGAAGCACCGTCTGTACTAGAGAATATGTTGTAGCTCCTGTAGAAAGAGTGGAATGTTTTTATGGTTTTTGGGACTTCCAGCAGCTGTACCACATCTGATCAATGCTGTATCTGTGTATATGGTAACAAGTAGGTACAAAACCGTGACAGCTTCTGGCAGTGGGGGTTGCATGGGAACCAGAAAGTCAGATAACCAAATGTATGTGATGTCATTCTATACGGAAATAAAGTTTTAATATTAGAGGAGACTTGCAGTGCAATGAAAAGGTATTTGCCCCCCTCCTGATTTCTTATGAATTTCATGTTTGTCACACACAAATGTTTCAGATTAAACAAATTTAAATATCAGACAAAGATAATCCAAGTACAAATAAAATGCAGTTTTTAGTGAAAATTTTATTAAGGAAAAAAAACTATCCAAACATACATGGCCCTATATGAAAAAGTAATTGCCCCCCCTTGTTAAATCACGAAGTAACTGTGGCTAATCATATTTTTGGGAAAGCTGAGTTCAATTTCACTAGCCACACCCAGGCTTGATTACTGCCAGACCTGTTGAATCAAGACATCACTTAAATAGAACCTGTCAGACAAAGTGAAGTGGGCCAAAAGATCCCAAAAAGGAAGACATCATGCCACGATCTAAAGAAATTCTGGAACACATGAGAAACAAAGTAATGGACATTATCAGTCTGGAAAAGGTTACAAAGCCATTTCTAAAGCTTTGGGACTCCAGCAAACCACGGTGAGAGCCATTATCCACAAATGGAGAAAACATGGAAAAGTGGTGAACCTTCCCAGGAGTGGCCAGCCTACAGAAATTACCCCAGGAGCGCAGCGATGATTTATCCAAGAGGTCACAAAAGAACACAAAACATCATCTAAAGAACTGCAGGCCTCACTTGCCTCAGTTAAGGTCAGTGTTCATGACTCAACCATAAGGAAGAGACGGGGCAAAAATGGCATGCATGGCAGAGCTCCAAGGTGAAAACAACTACCGACCAAAAACAACAAAGGCTCATCTCACTTTTGCCAAAAAACATCTTGATGACCCCCAAAACATTTGGGAAAATATTTTGTGGCCTGACGAAACAAGTTGAACTTTTTAGGAGGTGTGCATCCCATTACATATGGCATAAAAGTAACAGCATTTCAGAAAAAGATCATCATGCCAACAGTCAAACATGGTGGTGGTACTGTGATGGTCTGGGTCTGCTTTGCTGCTACTGGACGGACTTGCTGTGATTGATGGTACCATGAATTCTGCTCTCTACCAAAAAATCCTGAAGGACAATGCCTGGCCATCAGTTTGTGGCCTCAAGTTGAAGCACACTTGGTTTCTGCAGAAAGACAATGATCCAAAATACATCAACAAGTCCACCTCTGAATGGGTTAGAAAAAACAAAATGAAGGTTTTGGAGTGGCCTAGTCAAAGTCCGGACTTGAATCCAATTGAGATGCTGTGGCATGACCTTAAAAAAGCGGTTCAAGCTCGGAAACCCTCGAATATGGTTGAATTAAAAATTCTGCAAAGAAGAGTGGGCCAAAATTCCTCAACAGCGATGTGAAAGACTCATTGCTAGTTATCGCAAACGCTTGATTGCAGTTGTTGCTGCTAAGGGTGGCACAACTAGTTATTAGGTTTAGGGGACAATTACTTTTTCACATAGGGCCATGTAGGCTTGGATAGATTTTTTTCCTTAATAAATAAAATCATTACTTAAAAACTGGATTTTGTGTTTACTTGGGTTATCTTTGTCTAATATTTACATTTGTTTGATGATCTGAAACATTTGTGACAAACGTGCAAAAAAAAAATAAGAAATCAGGAAAGGGCAAATACTTTTTCATTGCACTAAGTCTTAGGAACAGTGTATTGTCTTGGATCTGACAACAAGGACCACTCACCCATCTTGCCTTGCTCTATTCAGTAAGCAAGAAAATGAAGTTATGTACTTACCATAACGTTCCATGTGAGTTGTTCATCTCGCCTTCATTCTTACAGATGGGTTTGGAGAAGATCCTCTGCTCCAAATTGGCCTACTACAAAGCTCGAGGTCTTCAGACAGCTCGAGTTGAAGTCCCATCCCATGATGCACCTAGAGTTACCTCAGATCTTGTTTGCTGCGTATAACAAAGAGAAAGCCATAGAAGGGTTGAGCAACCAGGAAGACTCTACCATCTCGGTCCTTGAAAAACCCAGGAGGGGGTAGGAGGGTGGGAAGTAAGAATGAGATGAACAACTCACATGGAACATTGTGGCAAGTACATAACTTCTTTATGTGAAGTTGTTCTATCTCGCCGTTCATTCTTACAGATGGGTAGCGTCCCGTGCACCATCTTTCTCGGGTGACTCACGGGAGTATGTTTTTCAGGACAGTAGACCCAAAAGAGGCCCTGTCCACTTTGTAATGAGTGATAAAGGTATGAGGTCTTGACCAAGTGGATGCTGCACATATGTTGTCTATAGGAAGTCTAGCAGAAAACGCAGAGGATGTAGACACTGCTCTGGTAGAATGAGCATTAATTTTGTGATATAAGGGCATATTAGCAGCTGAATAAACAAATGCGATACAATCGGATAACCACTTAAGAGTTGTTTTTGCCACTGGCATACCTTTTCTGGAATCTGAAAAGGAAATGAAAAGCTGTTCTGATTTCCTAAACTCTTGTTCTATCCAAGTAAAATACAAGCTGTCTATGAACATCAAGGTTGTGCAGCATATACTCAAGTTGTTGGTGTGTTTGGAGAAGAACACTTTTAAATCTATAATTTGGTTAAGGTTAGTTTCAGTACAAACTGTGGGCAAAAACTGGGGATTAGTTCGCAGTGAGACTCTGTCAGCATGGGAAATCAGATAAGGAGGCTTTATGGACAAGGCTTGAAGCTCTGACACTGAGCAGAAGTGATGGCTACTAAAAAGATGGTCTTCCATGACAAATATTTCAAATCGCGTGAGGAAGCTGTTTCGAAAAGAGGGAGAATAATGCGTGAAAGCATAAAATGTAGATTCTATGGGGTATAAGAGGATTTCACAGGTGGTCTGAGATGAAAAGTCCCTTTGAGAAAGGCTTTGCATAGTTTGTGTGACATGTTCAATCCTTCAAATCCAAGGTGAAAATTAGAGATAGCAGCAAGTTGAACCCGAACTGTTGCTGCTGCAGCTCCTTTGTTGAAAATCATAGTCAAGAACTCTAATATGGAGGCAACAGGGGCTTGGGTAGGGATCAATTTTATTTTGAGAGGCCCATATAGAAAACCTTTTACATTTGCTAAGGTATAGCTTCCTAGAAGAGGATTTATGAGAAGATATTAGAATCTGCTGCATTTCATTTGAAAGGTTATGGCATCTGGCTAAGTTGGGAATTGGAGCAGCCAAGTTGTCAGCTTCAGGGACTGAAGAGAGAGATGAAGTTCCCCCGACGAGTGCGTCAGAAGATCTGGAACTGGGCCCAGAATCCAAGGGTCCTCCAGTTGCTGAAGTCGAAGGAAGGGGAACCAAATCTGACAAGGCCAATGAGGGGCTATTAGAATGATGGTCTCTCCCAGGGCTTTTGCTTTCTGTAGTACTTTGGGTATCAAAGGAATTGGTGGGAATGTATGGAGGAGACCCAGAGGCCAATCATGTACAGGTGCGTCCCTTGGGGCTTCTCCTGGAGGGGGAATCAGGGCAAAGTAGCTTCTGCATTTCGTGTTCATGTGGTTGGCAAAAAGGTCGCAGTAAGGCTAGCCCCACCTGCGGAAAATTCTCTGTTATTTCTTTCTTGAGGGACCACTCATGAGGCCACAAAATTGCTCTGCTCAGCTGGTCTCCTATCGCGTTGGATTTCCCCGGGATGTGCATTGCTAACAGAAAGCGCTGGGTGGATGTAGCCCATTGCCACACTCTCAGGGCCTTGCGACAAAGGGGGTAGGGACCTGGTTCCTCCTTGTTTATTCAGCTACCAGACCACTGACATCTTGTTGTCTGTCTGAATTGCAATTGTTCCCAGAGGAAGAGAATCCTAGAAGTACTGCAACGCTAAAAATACTGCTCTCATCTTCAGGACATTTATATGCAGATGTGTCTCCTGTTCGGTCCATGTGCCTTAGGTTGTTCTTCCCTGAAAATGCCCCCCTACCCTATTATTAATAAAGGATTTTCGACTGGAAACAGACTGCCTGCCTTACTTGGATTACTTTCGAATACTTAGTAATTCTGTACAATTATATATATATATTTTTTTCTTAGGACGAGTTTAAATTTGCTACTTCTACTACTATTGTCTGATCTGATTAATATTCAGTGATTAACTACAGATATGGACTGAAAATCTCCCACACATAGAAGTTTCTTACAGTGTTTTGTTTTTGGACCCACTATACTTGTTTAGTGGGTTGTTTTGAGACTTACCACGGAGATTATTTATTTTTTTTTATATATTTGTTTGGTGATAACTCTGGCCACTCCTGAAATTACCATCTGTATTAATATTAACTTCAATCAATTTAAATGGATACTCTTTTTGACTGGTGGCAGTGAAACTACCTTATAGTCTGGACAGAAGGTGGCATAGCTAGTAAATCTGTGCCAGCCTTTCCCAAGTGTGTGCACAAATTATATATCAAAGTGTGTGTGTGCGAGCTACTTGGGGCAGGACACAAAACACTGGTTTCACAGTGCCAGTGGGGAGCCTTACTGGGGATTTGGAATGAGACCGATATAAAGAAATCCAGACCCTGGGTTGAGCATGCTCCCTGTGTACTCTAAAGGGAAACTGTGCTTGATGCGACAGGTCTGCATCTGGAAATACTGTGTGTGTTGCCCATTGGTACTCCAAGTGAACGTCCCTCTCCAGTGTCAGTGATGAGGATTCCGGTTCCTTGATTACTGCCCAAGAGTGAGGTTGTCAGAGAAGCGCCAGACTCAAAAGCTTGCAAAAATACCCATTCTTCCAGAGAGGGTTTTTTGGAAAATCAGACACCTATTTGCCTGAAGATCTCTAAAACATCTCTGAAGGAGATGACAACCGGTGATCTGGGGGACCCCTTCTTCATCAAAATCAAAATCCTCCATGACAGACTCCATCAGGGAGTCTATGTGGCTCCTCTTGCACATTCTCTTCTGATGGACCTCCTCTGTGGGATGTTTAAGAGAGGTGTCAGGATGGAGGGGAAGGTCCACTACTGGAACCGACTGGACACTTGTTGGAACTGGCTGTTCCTGTGTAGTAGACTGGATAGACTCAGAGCTCGGAACCAACTAGGGAAAATGGGTTGAATCTGAAAAATGAAAAGGCGGTTCTCCATACAGAAAAAGCCCTTTCCACGATCTCAAAGGCAGATGGACGCAGAGAGGCCTTGACCAGCCATACTACAACCGGAGCCCCCAGAGAAGGCAGATATTAAGCCCTCTTGGATCTGTGCCTCGAGGATGTAACAGTACCTAAACTATCCAAGGCCAAGGCTCTGAGGGGGGGCAGGGACAGACCTGACATTACTGGAGTCGATCCCAGCCCCACATACCAAACACAGACCCATCAGCTCCAGAATTCGTTCCGATCTGAGAGTACGGAAGTGGAATTAGTCAGGGATACAGTCGAAGAAGACATCTTCCACGGATCAGACTCTGGACTTCTTGGTGATATCGGATCCGGGGATTCAAATAACTAGGCGAATTGCAGGAGGAGATAAAGTAGCTTTGGATGTTGCAGGAAGACTCACGGATCCAACAGGGGACAGAGCTTGTTAGACCTCCATCTAGATCTGAGCTCTGAGAAATTTTTGCATCACCCTATTGACATCCACTTCCGATAAGCTTCTGGAGGAAGTAGTGGATTGTGGCTTAGAATGTTTTTTTAGGTGTTAGCATATGGAGATCACAGAGTAGGTGATATGGGCTTGATTACATACTCTGTAGTAAGACTTCTGTGTGAGGTGCTAGGCTTTGAATCAGAGGACAGCGGTGTAAGACTGACTGATAAAACAATCGTATCAGAATCCTTCAGATCAGAGGGTTTCAGATCCAAGAATTGGGTCTTAGGATCTGACAATGTCTGATCCCATGTTTTTAGGCTTTTGGAAGGCAGCTCCAGTGAAGATCTGGGGGCTTTGACAGGAAACCTTTCCTGTGCGCCAACAGAGCTGATTTAGTGGTTTTGGAGGAGGTTTGAGCCCCCAAAGTAGACGTAGCAGGAATAAGGCCTATCAAAATTAACTTATTGCAACAATCAGCCAGAGACCTTGGATTGAAGGTTGAGCATATAGTACAACTAGTATCCAAAGTGGCCGGCTCCAAGGCAATATCCTTGTTGGTGTTCGAAATGGTGATTTTATGCCCGCAGGAAGTTCATTTGTAGGTAACTGCAAACAGAACAAAAGTAAAAATTAAGCAATAAAGTTTTTGTTTTTGGACAGAGAAATAAAAAAGGGTTTAGTTACCAACAATGATACCTAAAAAAAAATACCTTACAAGATGGGTAACCAGAAATACCAACTATGGTAATAATAAAGTACTATCTAGAAAAATAGTAGGAAGCCCTAACGTCCTGCAAGAGACTAAGAGGGAGGACAAAAATAAACAGCAAAATTCAGCTAAAGTGTTAAGCAGAAAAAAAATGGATTAACTCACAAAAAAACTGTTAATGCTTGAGAGACGAACCTGCATCTGTTTGCAATGGCAGCAAATGAGATCTGGGGTAACTGGGATAGAATAATGCATTGTGAGTAGAGGGAGGAGCTTGACAGTTGCATTCGAAGTCTGCAGTATGTACCCAAGTCAGATCTGAGGACTGGATCCAAACCCAAAGTTTGAGCAAGAATGAAAAGGACATCAGATACAAGAATTAATTTGTGTTTCCTATTCAATCATCTAAATTACATCTGAATAGATTAAAGAAGTACTTTGCTTATGTGGAGTGGAAGACTGTTCCATAGAAATATTCACTGTGATACACACCTATCCCTCCGACATGTTCTATGTAGCTTAAAAAAGAAACTGAGATCCCAGGAGCAGCCACCACTGGACATGCAAATGTATAATAGATTCAACAGGATAGGATCTGCTGAAACTCTATCCACGAGACAAAGGTCGCCTCTTAGTAGCCTGGCATGATATCAAGAAGAGAGATAAGCCTTTGATCTGGTCCACAAAGTTTTTGTGCTTCAGTCCCTTGATTATTCTTTTTAGTGAGCACTGTGGTCTCTCTACCCACTACAAGTGTTTGGACAGGTACGAAACAAATGGGGGATTATATTCAATGACTGGCCTAAGAGCCAAGTACAGTGGGATAATTACAACCCTGGACTTGGACACCATACCTTTGGATGCAAACTGTGGGATGAAGGTGGACTTCCTTACAAAAGTGAATATGTGGTAGTCAAAGTACAGCTCATTGTTGAAAAAGGTTGCCAGATTCCTGACTATTGGATCAACTTTCAGGGGTGTATTATTAAAGTGATATCAATAAGGGAAGTCTTGCTTGCAAAAAGATACAGCTATACATTTCTTGTCATTTAGTTTTAGTTCATGGTTTTTACATCAGCTATTTGTTTGGGAAAGGCCCGCTTACAGTTCTCTTAGAATTTATGATGCTACCAAGTTTACAGTTGCCTGTAAACTTAGTCAGCCATAAACCCTTAACACATGCTTTGACATGAGAGAAGTAAAGGCCAATCAGGAGTGGCCAAAGGACTGAACCTTGGGATACACTGCTAGTGACAGGTCTTTAGGAGGAGGGAAAGCCACCCACGCTAATTTTCTGAGTTCTGAGTCAATTTGCTATCCAGTGAGTTACACAGGGATTTACATTTAGTTGGGAAAGCTTGTGTACAATAACTGAGTATGGGATGGGGCTGAATGCCTTTATGAGGTCTACACAGCAGTGTGTATGGATTTGTCCTAATCCCACTGCTTCAGTAACTTTTCTCAAAGAAGTCAACTGGATTAAGTAGGTACGATCTGCTCTTGAGGAACCTGATCTGGCTTGGACTTTTGAATATATAGGTTACCAATGTCCTCATTAATGCCATAATGATTCTTTCCATAGCCTTACAAATGAGGCTTGTCAGGCTTATGGATCTGTAACTATCAAGGTCTGTTGATGCATCATCTTTGCGCACAGGGAGGACTACTGCTGTCCTCCATTCATCTGACAGAATACCTGTATGTTGACTATTTATAGTGTATCTAGCAAATGCTTTTGTTTTTCTCACTGCTGTAGGCTCAATCTTTTTTTTTCTCATCATTTGATGCTCAAATGGTTCTTCACTCTATATATGTATGTTACTTTCTGTCTATCATATGGAGCTTTTTTCCCTGATCACCTCTAAAAAAGGAGTTTACTACCCACGTAAACTTTCCAGGTTAACAAAAGCAATAAATAAATACAACAAAGCCCTCATATAGCAAATGCAACGGCACCAGCTGAAAATGCACTCTAGTTGCTAGATTAAAGAAGTGCTTACCATCATAAGAGACAATGTGTCCTTTCTTGCCTTCATAAATTACGTGCCCCTTGGACTGTGGTTCTTCACGTGATCTTTCTGGGCTGCTGTCTTCAGGGCCAAGTTTGGCACCGGCTCCCTTTATAAACCCATCAGGAGGGAGGCCTTGCTGTAGGGCTGGAGTACCCTGACATTAAAAAGTTAGTAAACAAAGCATGAACAGGACCATTTTCAGCAACTAAGTTAATAACAAACTTGTACTCTTACTTAGCCAGTCTGCCAGTAATATCTACTGAAAGGAAACAGAGACAGAGAAATCATTTCAAAGATGATAAATATGTCTACAAAGTCAGCTTTCACATCTTTTGATTAAATCAAAAACAAACTGACCACTACTGAATAGAGGATGAATAATCAAACTCCACATCAGATGCCCATTTTTCTGTCATGATGTGAATGGAAGGGTGATTTCAGTATGCAAGTGGGACCACCCCAACATTCTTAATTAAATAAAAAAAGAAGTTATGTACTCACCACAAAGTTCCATCTGAGTAGTTGACCTTCATTTGTCTTCAACCTGTGGGTTTCAAATCCACATTGGATCCGACACGGCCGCATTTTCCAGCTATGGATCCAAGCTCCAGACTCCTCCCCTTACTCATATTGTCTCCATTCTCCCTTCAGATCGAGTTTGTTGCCTATGAGGTATCAGGTACCCTACCCAATATCACCTTATCATAATAAGAATCTCTAAAACGCTCACAGGCCTAGACTGAGTCAAGGGCCACACACTTTATGCAAGGCTAAATGCAGACTGCATCAATAAGGTCAGGGGGAAGGAGAGGGGGGGAAAGTTTGAAGACAAATGAAGTACAACTACTCAGATGGAATGTTATGCTGAGTACATAACATCTTTACCTGAAGCAATTTACTTCATTTGGTCTTCAACCTGTGGGACAGAGTCCCCAGCTACCAAAAACTCCTGGGTGGCTCTCATGGAAGGATATTCCGGAGCACCGCAGAGCCAAAGGATGCTCTCTTCCTAGACACAATGTCCAGCTTGTAATGAGAATTGAAGGTATGAAATGAGGACCACATAGCCATCGAGCAGATATCGTCCAGAAACACCCCGAACAAAAGGCACCTGAGGTAGCCATAGATCGGGTGGAGTGTGCCTTCACTTGTCCTGGCAGAGATCTACCTTTCACAGCATAGGCTCGAGCAATGCATAACGAAATCCAGAGAGCAACTGTTATTCTTGGAAACTGGCATACCTAAAAAGGGTTTAGCATAAGACACAAATAGACTTGATCAGACTTACAAAAGGATTTCGTCCTGTGTAAATAAAATCTCAGTTGTCTGTGAACATCAAGCAGATACAGCTTCTATTCACCTTTGTTCTGGAAGTTGGGGAAAAAAACTGTTAAATTTATAGTCTGATTAATATTGGCTTCTGAGGCCACCATAGGAAGAAAAGATGGATTAGTGCACAGCGACACTCTGTCTTTGTGAAAGATCATGTAAGGCATCTTAAAAGAAAGAGCCTGAAGCTCTGACACTCTTCTGGCTGCAGTAATTGCAACCAAAAAAGCAGTTTTCCAGGTCAAAAATTGCAAATCAACTGATGCTGCAGGTTCGAAGGGTGCAGAAACCAATGCCTGTAACAATAAGATAAGATCCCACGGAGGCGTAGGGTCCTTAACCAGAGGTCAAAGTAGAAAAGCACCTTTAAGAAAGGTCTTACAAAGTTTGGAAGAAGCCAGGGAAGACATTCACTCCCACATGGAAATTAGAAATAGCTGCCAGTTGCACTTCAACTGTAGAGGAACTAGCACCCTGACGAAAGATGTTTGCCAGAAAATCTAAGACTGCTGAAAGAGGTACCGTGAAAGGGGTCCAAAGCCCGCTGAGTGGCCCATATGGAGAAACATCTCCATTTACAATGATACATCTTTCTGGTGGAGGATTTGTGAGCCTCACCCAAAATGGACTTTACAGGGGATGACAATCCGGGAGTCCTGATAATCATGGGAACTGGAGCAGCCAAGCCGTGAGCTTCAGACTGTCCAGATCTGGGTGAGGGATCCCTGAGGGATGAGAAAGAAGATCCGGAATTGGATCCAACATCCATGGAGGAACAACTAGAAGAGACCACAGTGAGGGGAACCTAACCTGGCGAGGCCAGAATGGGGTAATAAGGATCACAGTGCTCCCCAGCTTTTAAGCTTTCTGAAGAAACTTCGACATAAGAGGAAGCGGAGGATAAGCATAGAGGAGACCGGGAGGCCAAGCATGAACCAGTGCATCTCTAGGGGCTTCACCCTCTGGGTGGCTCAGAGCAAAAAACTCACTTCATTTCGCGTTGGAAGGAGATGCAAAGAGATCGTAACAAGACCGACCCTACTTTAGAAAGATCTGTTCAGCTATCAAAGGATTCAGTGACCACTCGTAAAGCATCAGAACAGATCTGCTGAGCCTGTCTGCTATAATGCTGGACCGCCCCAGAATGTGCATTGCTACTAGAAATTTGCCAGTGGAGATTGCCCATTCCCACACTCTCATGGCTTCTCGATAGAGGAGCTAAGATCTGGGTTCCCCCTTGTTTGTTGATGTACCAGACTACTAACATAACTGTCTGTCTGAATGGCAATTGTCCCTAGAGGAAGATGGGCATGAAGTCCCTGCAACAGAAGGACCTCTTTCATCTCTAGAACGTTATGCAAATCGGTCTCGGAGGGTGACCACGTGCCTTGGACCGTTCTTCCCGAGCAGTGCCCCCCCACCCCAGCTGGGAGGCATCCATGGTCACCATGGCTTTGGGAAAGGCAGGGTGAAAGGAGCATCCCTTGAGGAGATCAAGAGACTGAATCCACCACTGAAGGAAGTCCCTGTATAGCCTTAAGATTCTAGTAGAAAGTAGAGAGGAAGGTCTAACAGGGACCACTAAGTGTTCACTGAAGAACTCTAATATGAAAGCAAGCCATAGTCAGAAGATTGATTGTGGCCGCTATAGAACCCAATGCCCTTAGAACTGCTTTGGCGGTAGAGACTTGAGCATAAAGAATTTGTAACGCACGTGGCTGATACTGCATATCCTGTCCGGGGTGAGAAAAACTCTCATTTGAAGTGCGTCCAAACACATCCCAATAAACTCCAGAATCTGGACCGGCACTAGAGAAGATTTGTTTAGATTGATGGTAACACCCAGATTTCTCGCTAACCGAATGAAGTAATCCATGACCTGACACAGTAGATGCTCTGAAGGGGAAGCAAAGAGCCAACTGTCCAGGTACGGAAAGATCTGCATACCCTGGAGACTCAGGTGAGCCGATACAACTCCCATCACCTTGGTTAACATCTTGGGGGCTGTGGTGAGACAAAAGGGATAACCTCTGAACTGGTAGTGATTGGCTCACAGCCGGTAGCGAAGAAACCTCCAGGAGCACTTGTCCATTCTGACGTGGTAGTATGCATCCTGGAGATCGATTGAGCACATCCAGTCTTTGGCATGCAGAAAAGGCAGGATAGATTGAAAAGTGACCATCTGGAATTTTGTCTTGGTTACTGACAGGTTCAATGTGGACTGAACCAAGATTGGTCTGAGGTCACCCATTTTCTTTGGCACTAAAAAGAATCTGGCGTAAATGTCAGATCCAAACTGGTCTGGGGGGACCGGTTGGATGACTAGTTTCTTCAGCAGCTATCCTAATTCTAGCACTGCCTCCTCTCGTTGTGCAGGTGGAACGTCTGGGAGGAGCTTGCTCAGATGGGGATGTTCCTTGAACGGAACAAAATATCCGCTAGATATGATTCTCAACACCCAGTGATCTGCTGTAATGAATCCCATGCCTTCATGTGTAGTGAAAGACGACCCCTACTGTGTCCAGAGATGAGTAGTCTAGCAACCCCTCAGGGCTGCTGCCCGGGTCCCTCAGAGAAAATCTGTCGGGATCTGAAATTCCTAGGACGCCCTCTGCCTCTCGGGTGGTGTCTATTGTGATGCCCTCTGCCTCTGGGGGACGGAGAATCCTGAGTGTCCTGGGAAAATGGCTAGGACTTCTGGAACCACATCATCTTTACTTCTCGCTGATTCCTGGAAAAGGATCTTTGAGGATACGAGAACCAGATCCAGAAGGCAGACAGTATCTTCCTGTCCTTCTCACTCTGGACCAGTGTCTCTTTCACAAATTTCCCAAAGAGAGAAGAACCATCACAGGGGGCGTTGGTGAAAGATGCCTTGAAGGGCTCCGAAAATTGACACAACCGGAGCCAGGCGTGACAGCTGGTGGAAACACCTGTTACGGTTGCCCTTGCAGCTCCCTCCAGAGCATGAGAGCAGTCGCATGGACATGTTGGCAACTGCTTTGAGTGTGGACATTCAGGCGGATAACGTCTTTTTGTCCGCCGACATGGTCTTTGGGGTAGACTCCATGATTTCCTTCACTAGATCTCACTGGAGTTGAATGACGTGCGCCATATTATAGTTCAGCATCCCCACAGAAAGTCACTGTAGCATATACTCGCTTCCCAAAATAGTCCATCGCTCTTGATTCTTGATCAGGGGGATGAACTGTGGAGCTCTCCTGAGCGAGCTCCTTCTTGGTGGTGGCCGCCACCATCATCGCATCTACTGCGGACCCCTTGTTCCAATGTGTCCTGCCCAACTGGGGGCTCAACACTTTGTTGGGACACTTAGGATTGGGCTCAATAGTGTCCAGTTCCTTCCATGCCCTAGATGTTAACAGATCCATGAGTGGATCAGCAGGAGGGGACACCCAAGTGGTAGATGGGCCCAAGCCGAATGCCTCCAAAAACACAGATTTGTCTGAGGTCAGTTTAGAGGCTGACCACCCTCGCCTCTGGTGAAAGAGCTCCATATCATCTCCAAAGGAAACTTCCTCGGTGGGTGACCTTGGGGAACCTTCTCCTTCATTCAAGTCAGTGTCTTCTGTGAGGGACTCTGGAGGAGAGTCCAAGTGCCTCTTCTTATACTTATGTTTGTGGGGTACCTCCTCAGCGAGATACTTTGAGGAGGACTCACAAACCCCTTGCTCCACCGGAACTTCCTGGGGCACAGCGACCATAGGCTGTCCCCGAGACGGCAAGATGGTCTGAACCACACTCAGAGCCAAGGGGGTCTGGATGGAGTCCGAGGATGAGATGGTCAGAGGCCTCGACACCGCAAGAACCCTCTCCACCACCTTAAATGCTGAGGGGGAATGAACCTCCTGGGACATACTGGCGGGGCCTGCCCCCCCCCCCCCGAACAGACAGGGGAGTCAGAGCCGGGCCTCCAGGCGCCGAGATGCCAAGTGGAATGCTCCACTCTGAAGCACTCAAAGCAGAGAGCACCCCCTTGGACCTGACCCCAAGGCTATGGCTCCGAGAGCTTGGATCTGATCCCATTGGATCAGACAAGCGCAAAGTAATGGACGGAGACGAGGTACATGGTACTGTTGGCGCCGACCCAAAGGGTCCTCGGATCCAAAAACTACAAAAATGCTGGTCAGATCGGAGGAGATATTGGTCAGAAAAAAGGTTGCAAGGAGCCCCCTCCAGAAGGAGAGGGCATCGGCAAGACCCCCATCTGGATCTGAGCATGGATAAATCTCTGTATCATCCTATCTCCACTTCACAAAGACACCAGGTGGAGTAGGAGGACGCCACCAAAATAGGTCGGGAGAGCCGGTGGAGAGAAGACCTGACTGGGGACTGGCTACAAGTCTCCTTGGGCTCGGGAGTGAAAGTACAGTTGTGTACACTTAACATAAATGTAGATGTTGGAGTGCATTCACTGTTGCAGTCATCACATTTGGGTTATCTGCTTGTAGTAGACCTCAGTTGGCCTGATTATCAAAGTCTTGGGTCCTGTATCGGTTGGTGTCTCATCTTCCGTGACATCAGGTAGTCAGGGGTATAAAGCATGCAGCCAATGCCATTACATCAGATTTTCTTGTCCCAGATGTCAGGAGACAAAAGCAAATACACCAAAAAGCTTTTAAGCATAGAAAAGGAGAGTAGAGGTATACCCAAAAGAAGTCAGGGGGCTGGAGGGAGGGTAACCAGGACTGCAACAGTGAATACACTCTAACATCTACATTTATGGTAAGTGTATGCAACTGTACTATGTTCTTCGTGTTTCACTGTTGCAGTCATCACATTTGGGCAGATTCCCAAAGCTAAAGATGGGAAGAGGAAATCAGACAGCCTTAGGACCAGCTATAAGGCCCTGCAAGACTACAGTGGCAAAGCCAGCTCTGGATTTAGAGAAAACAGGCAAATGGTAATGCTTGGTGAAAGTATGTACAGAACTCCAGGTAGCAGCTTCTAGGATGTCCCTGGTAGGGACACCTCTGAGAAAGGTTGTGGAGGTAGATGCAGCCCTGTTTGAATGGGGTCTAATCCCCTGTGGGATAGGTTTTCCATGGTGCTTATAGCAGAAATGAATGCAATGGCCTATCCATTTAGAAATGGTTTGCTTTGAAATAGCTTTCCCCTCTGCCCCCTGCAGCAAATGCCACCAGCAGTTGTTCGGATTTCCTTTGAGGTTTAGTCCTGTCCAAGTAAAATCTCAGTTGTCTGTGCACATCTAAGGAGTGCAGTATGTGTTCCCCTTTGTTCTGTGGATTAGGAAAGAAGGTTGGCAAATGAATGGACTGATTAAGAGCCACACTGGAAACCACCTTGGGCATGAAGAAGGGATTGGTCCTAAAGGACACTGTCCTCATGATAGATGATGAAAGCCTCCACTGCCATAAGGGCCTGTAAATCAGATACCCTTATTGCTGAAGTGATTGCTAAAATGAAGGCCGTTTTTCCAAGAAAGGAATTTCAACTCTGCACTTGCAGCCGGCTCAAAAGGAGGAAGAGTGAGTTTTTCCAATAGAAAGTTAAGGTCCCAGGCTGGTGTTGGGGCTCTCCTGGGTGGTATTAAGTTTTTTGCCCCTCTGAGGAACTGCTTGAGCAGTGGATGAGAGAAGAGGGGTGGTTCTGTCTTGTAATGAGCTGAAATGGCTGAGGCGTGAATTTTGATGGAGGAAAAAGAAAGGCCCTTGTGAAGCATCTCATTTAAGCATTGGAGAATGTGAGGTAAGTTGGGCGCTGCTGTGGCCATCCCTTGAGTTTGGTTCCAGGCACAGAATCTTTTCCATTTTTAAGCACAAGATTTTCCAGTACTAGGCCTCCTTGCCTCCAAAATGACATCCAACACTTGTTTACTGAGGGATGGTAACGGAGAAATTAGATAATTAGCCAGGCTGCCAGGTTCAGGGTTTGATGCTGAGGGTGCAGAATCTGGCTGTCCGGCTGAGACAGCAGGGTAGGGGTCTGAGGCAGGTGCCATGGAGCCAGCAGGGACATACTGCGCAAGATGGGGTACACCAGTGTTGGCGGGGCCAGTCTGGTGCAATCGGTATCATCCTTGGTTTGTCCTGTTTGACCTTTAGTAGTACTTTGGGGAGAAGAGGCAGAGGGGGAAGGCACACACTGACAGATTTTTCCAGCTGAAGTACAGAGCATCCACTTTCCAAGCTAGTTTGTGAAGTCCTTGTGCAGAATTTGTCCAATTGGTAGTTCTGGGGAGAGGCAAACAGGTCTATATCTGGGCTCCTCCATTTGTGTATCAACATTTTGAAAGTTTTTGGTTCCAGTTTCCACTAATGAGGCTCCATGACATTTCTGCTTAGTTCGTCTGTCAGTGTATTTAGTCTTCCTGGCAGAAATTGAGCTTGTAGATGAACTTGGTAGCTCAAGGCTGTGTTCCACAGAGCCATGGCTAGTCTGCAGAGGAGGTAGGAATGGGTACCCCCCTGCTTGTTTATGTACAATATAACAGTGCTGTTGTCCGTCTTTACCATTAATTGCCCTGGAAGAATGTGGTCCTTGAAGGCTGTCAGTGTGTTATGTACAGCTAACATTTCTTTTTGATTGATATGCAGGTGCATTTGACTTGGGCTCCATTTGCCCTGAATGCACTTCCCTGCCAGGTGAGCCCCTCATGCATAGTCTGATGTGCCTGTTCTTAGGGTTTGGGCGGCAGGGGGTAGAATGAATGGTAGTCCCTTGTTTAGGTGGCAGGCCTCGGCCCACCAAAGGAATTCTAACCATAGGCAAGGTATGATAGGAATCATTGCTTCTAGATCCTGAGAATATTGACACTATAGGCTTTTTAGATACCATTGTAGTTTCCTCATATGCAGTCTTGCATATGGAATTAGTAGAATGCAGGAGGCCATGAACCCCAAGGCTTGCAGTATTTGCCTTGCAGATAGCAGGGTCTTTGTGGCCATTAGTTTGAAATAAGTTGTCAAATGAATTTGTTTCTCTAGCATGAGGAAAGCCATCTGGGAAGTTGCGTTCAAGCTTGCTCCCAGGAATATAATTTGTTGACAGGGCACCAGATGAGATTTCGTATATGGTTTACCCCAGACAAGTGAGCACCTTTTGTACAAATGACAGATGATTCAAAAGGGTGTCCTGGCTTTCTGCCTGAATTAGACAATCGTCCAGGTATGGATATACTTGAATTTTTCTTTGCCTGCAAAATGCAATGCCTGGAGCTAGGCACTTTGTGAATACCCTGGGCGCAGCAGATAAGCCAAAGGGCAGTGCAGAGAACTGATAGAGCATGTAGCCTGCTTTGAAGCGTAGGCATCTTCTGCAAGATTCCCTGATTGGGATGTGCAGGTAGGCTTCCTTTAGATCCAGTGTTGCAAACCAGGCATCTTTGCCTAGCATAGGAAGCAACTGGTGAAGAGTTAGCATCTTGAATTTTGGAATCACCAAAAAAGTGTTTAAGATGGACAGGTCCAGGATAGGATGCCATGAATGGTCTTTTCTGGGTACCAGGAAAAGTCTTGAGTAGAAACCTTGTTCCTTTTTCCTCATCTGGTACAGTTTGAATAGCCTTTATGCTTAAGAGAGAGAGAGAGAGAGAGAGAACTAGCTTTTGAGCCTCTGCTCACTGATTGGGATAGATCTGGCCAACCGTTTGGGACTGGTAACATGTGGAAGTGAAATCCGTATCCTTGGGAAACTATTTAAAACCCATTTGTCCTAATATTTAAAACTCGTTTGTCCTGGGTAATGAGTTCCCAGTTTTTGGCCTGCAGAGCAATCTTTCCCCATAAAAGAGCAGACAGTTGAGAAGTGCTTGGAAGTTTTAAGGTTAAGTCATTGAGACAGCTTACCATAGGGGGGATTCTTAGTACTCCCTGATTTGAAAGTGGAAGCCCCCTACTGCTTAGTCCTGTGCATATCCTGGGACTGAAACCTGGGGGTTCTGCTTGTTCTGGGTTTGGACTGTGTAGTAAGAATCTTTGTGTTCAACATCTTTGTAGCCTGTATAGGAAGGGTTAAAAGGTGAAACTGCATTGCGTGCAAAGAAATAAGCTAAAATGAGTTGTTTTTCTTGTAAGGAATTTGCTGACCAGAAAGGAATGCACAGATGCTACTTTGGTCCAGGCACAGGCCTATCTTGGGACTGACCTCTGACCAAGGAGGAGTGCATAGATGTTACCTTGATGTAGGCACCAACTTATCTTGTGTCTGACTTTTTTACCATCTAAGGCTCCAGTGAGTGAATTTATAGCCTTGACTGAAATTCCTTGTCTAGTAACCAGCTGCTGTGTATGCACAAAAGAGGGTATAAAAACCCATGTAAAGTGTGTAGAAATTAGACTGCTGACAACCAAGAACTGTGGCAAGTCTCCATGCATGTAAAATAAACTCTTTTTTGGCCTACCTTTTTTGCTGCGTGATTCTTCCAGTATATGTTAAGAGTATTAAAATCTTTTGACATTTCTGGCCCAGAACGTGGGGCCACCTCTTCACGATGAATCGCATAAGAGGGACTGAAAAACCTGTACAGGAAGGGGAGAACGAATCTCGGGCTCCCTTGAACGGAAAGACCTCCGACGAAGAAGTCGTAAGTAGAGGCCAGTCACTCTTAGATTCGATCCGTGGGACGGTGATTTAACGAGGCGGAAGATCCGCAGTAAGGTAAGCTTTTTTGTTTTTGTAAAAGTTTTTTAAGGGACTAGTCATAAAGGAATTTCTTTTGTTTAAATTTTACAAAAGACCGGTAGAGATCTCAGGAAAAGGAAACAGTTTTTCTTTTAAATAAGAAAAAAAGGAAACAGTTTTTCTTTTAAATAAGAAAAATGGGAACAGGAAGCAGTTGTTGTGTTAGGAAGGGCTGCTTAAATAAAAGGACTGAGGATGAGGAATATATGTTTAAATTACATCCGAAAAACTTGAAATATATAAGAAAATGGAAGAAAGACTATGGGTTTAGTGGTACCTTGAATAAATCAGAATGTCAAAATCTAGTGAGAGACCTGTGCAGGGACACAGGAGGTAAGGTTAAGAAACAAAAAAAGGTAGGATTTCCTCAAGCACAGAAATGGTTAGAAGAAGCTAATAAGAGATATAAGGAACAATTTTTAAATAAGGGAAGTAGTGGCTCGAGTGCAAAAGATGCATTTTTTGTTCGAAAAGAGGATGACGAGACATCTGTTGCCTGTCGTAGACCGACAGCCCCGCCCTTGTATCCCGAAGTTAGAAAAGACATGGTTAGTCCACCCAAGTATCAGGAAAATGACACAGAGAATCAGGATAAAACTGTACCCTCTGTAGTACTGACAAAACAAGTAGGTAAAACCCTGGAACTCCGAAACCGTAATATAGATAAATCAGAATGGACGCCTAAGGAAGCTGAAATGCAAGAAGATGAATTAAATATAGTATCTGCAGACTCATATCCCCTTATAGAAGTAGCAAATCCACAGGCAGGAACACCCGGTCAAGGTCCCACTATTTTAGTTTACCGACCTTGGACACGGGAAGACATCCGAAAAGCTGTGGAGGGCATACCACACCCAAAATTGGACATGACCAAGTTTTGTGAAGATATCGCAGGCATGATAGAAAGTTACAAGCTAAATGCCGTAGAGCTGGAGCAAGTAGTTCGACAAATTTTGGGTCCCGACTGGCACCTGGTCTGTGGGGACTGGGACCCCATAACCAGGGAAGATGATAGACCACTTGCCTACAATTCAGACTCCCACCAAAAGCAGGTTAAGGATTTACTAGACCGTATTATGGAAAAATGGAAGCCTAGGGCAGACTGGACCTGTATCAATAGATGTGTACAAGAAGACGATGAAAAAGTAGACAACTACTTGCACAGACTTACCCAGTGTTTTGATAACCATAGTGGAATAAGCAAACCACCCAATCAAAAAAATGATTCACCTTATGAACAACAGTTAAAAAATGCCTTTTTAAAAGGATGTAGGACTGCAATCAGTAACTTCATTCACAAACATATGATAGACCATCGGACGGCACGTCTGCAACCCTTACTGGAGTATGCAAGACATGCAGAGAAATATTTAGAAAAAAGGAAAAGGAAACAAGCTCAAACCTTTACGGTGGGTGAAGATGGGACACTTATGCTACTGCAAGGTCCGACTAACAGGGGTAGTGGAAGGGGCAGAGGCAGGGGCAGAGGAAGAGGGAATGTGGGACATTCCGAAGACTATGAAGGCAGACAGAAAAGAGGAGAATGTTTCAAATGTGGTAGAAAGGGACATTTTGCCAGGGATTGCCGGTCTTCTGAAAGAACTAAAACCACCCCGAATCATGAGTCAGCATGACTATATGATGGTGGTGGAGGTGAATCAGACCCGGACAAAAAGGCTGACGGGCCAGACTCAATAAGGCAGAGCAAAGAGGAAGCTTTTGAGGACATAAACGAAGAGGGTAAGGGAGAGTGTGCAGGATGGGAGAATGAAAAGACTGATTTTTCAGACAAAGGTAAATATCAGGTTGTTAATTTAACAGCGCTGGCTGTAACTATGCAGCTAGAGGCACAACCGATTATCACACTTCAAGTGGAACGGAAGGATGTAGAATTTTTGTGTGATTCAGGGGCCTCCAGGACCCTGCTAAAAACCTCTGCAGTGCCATCTGATGTAACTTCTGATGACTATGTATTAGTCAAGTCAGCCAATGGCCGCATTTATAAAGAACCACTATCTAAACCCTTATGGTTCACGGACCCTGAAACTAACCAAACTATCAGATTTCGAGTCATTATTTCCAAAATTTGCCCTGTAAACTTATTAGGGAGAGATTTGATGCACGTGTTTGGCATAGCAGCTGTGCCGACTGCATCAGGGATTCTAGCCAAACGAGTAAAAATTCAAGATGTTATGTTGCAGGTGGGGCAGGGTGATTTACACTACTGGTACAGTAATGATCTTGTCGAAACTGGACCACAAAATGTAGTAAATGAGCTAACTAATTTGGCCTTAAGCAAATATGGCACACAACCGCCAGTGGTAGCTAAACAACTACACTGTACAATGTACTACAGAAAGTATGTAGGACCAGATGACAAATATGAAGAGCAATTCCTTAAACACAAGGTCACCAAAATCTTGTTACAAAACCTATATTGGGATAAAGCAGGAAATTCTGCAGTTACATGCAGTCTTACAAAAGATATGCAGTTACTTTTTCGCAATAATTCTATTGCACATGTCTCTGTAACAAGGGAAAAACAAATGGCATGGTATCTGGTGGGAAAGAAAGTTACTGAATGGGCTAAAATGACGCCAGAACAGTTGGCATGTAAAGGCGTGCAGGTACAAAGACTAAATTGGGTCACCCAGGCTAGACCAACAGTGCACCTCCGCGAAGACAGGCTAACGCCACCCGGGGGAGGGCCATTCTGACTATATCTCCTAACCCCACAGAAAGAATTAAAGTTACAATCAGTGCCAGATTCCTTATGGTCCCGCGGGCAACATGACATTGGGCTAATAAGAACAGCAGGACAGGTTAAAATAACTCCAAAATCCGACTTTAGACCTCACAAGCGTCAGTATCCGTTAAGTAAAAAGGCAGAAGAAGGCATTCTACCAGTGATCACGGCTCTATTACAAGCTGGGGTTTTAATTCCATGCACAGATTCACCGTGTAACACACCCTTGTTCCCAGTAAGGAAACAAGATGGGACCTGGAGAATGGTACAGGATCTGCAGGCTGTGAATGCTGCTGTGGTACCAAGGGCTCCTGTGGTCCCAGATCCATCTGTTTTGTTAAATGATATCCTTCCCACAGATAAGTATTTTTCTGTCATTGATATCAGTAACGCATTTTTTTCCATCCCTCTACAGGAAACTAGTAGGTTTTGGTTCGCTTTTACGTTCATGAGCAAGCGGTACACCTACACAAGGCTGCCGCAGGGATATTGTGAAAGCCCTACGATCTTTTCGCAAGAAATGTCAACAAACCTGGCACAGTTTCAACCGGAGCATGGCTGTCATCTACTGTTATACGTGGACGACATCTTACTGGCTGCACCCACGGAGGCTGTCTGTGAGTCTGAAACTATTCGGTTATTGCATTTCTTGGCGAAAGAGGGACATAAGGTAAACAAATCTAAATTACAATTTTGTAAAGCTGAAGTACGATATCTAGGCTATACCATTTCAAATGCTGGTAGACAACTGGATAGCTGTAAAAAAGAAGCTATTTTACAGGCACCAATGCCCAGTACAAAAAAAGAAATGATGTCATTTTTAGGAATAACTAACTTTTGTCGTAGTTGGATTCCCAATTATGCAGAGGAAGTGAGTCCACTTTCAGAACTTATTTTTGCACTTCCCATGGCAGCACATGACGCGCTGCAATGGACAGATAAGGCAATACAGGCATTTACTAGGGTAAAGCAACTGATAGCAGGATCTGCAACACTTAGCTTCCCTGATTATACAAAACCTTTTGTTCAGACAGTAGATTGTAAGCAGGGCTTTATGACATCGGTTCCTTTGCAAATTTATGGGGATAAGTTGAGGCCATTAGCTTTTTATTCCAGTAAACTGGACACAGTGGCACGATCGTTGCCACACTGTGTACAAGCAGTAGTCGCAGCTGCACTGGCCGTGCAGGCGTCTGCAACCCTAGTTTTGTTTCATGACCTTACTTTACGGGTACCGCACTCTGTCGGTAATACTTCTACAGGATAAAGTTACCTTTCTCTCTCCTAGCAGACACTTGTCCTGCATGACAACATTACTATCACAACCACACATGACCATTGAGCGATGCACCACTCTTAATCCAGCCACGCTGTTACCTACAGCTGATGACGGTGCCCCTCACGTATGTTTAGACTTAATACACTCTAATGTCTTACCAAGACCAGACCTTAAGGATCAGCCTTTGGCAAATTCAGATTGGACCCTGTTAGTAGATGGGTCAGCACGTAAGAATGAGGCAGGTATTACACAAGTGGGTTATGCAGTCACAACTGAGACTAAGGTACTAGAGGCAAAACCTCTCCCCAGGAATCTGTCCGCACAAGCTGAATTGATTGCTTTGACCAGAGCATGTACCATTTCCAAGGATAAGGCAGTTACTATCTACACAGATAGTCAGTATGCTTTTCCACGGTCCATGTCTTTGCACAGCAATGGAAAAATAGGGAATGGTTACTGCCTCAGGAAAGAAAATAACCCACAAGGATTTAATTCTTAACCTCTTACAAGCTGTCCAACTGCCACGGGGATTGGCCATCTGTAAGTGCGCAGCACACACAAATGCCAAGGATCCAGTATCACTTGGAAATGCACTAGCTGACAAAACTGCAAAAAGTGTAGCCTTAACCTCTACTTTTGCACTCGAGACCACACAGAAGGAACTTCATCCTACAGATAAATTTGATCTACAAACTTTGCAAGTAATGCAGGAACTTAGTACAGTTCAGAAAAAACCGCGATGGGTTAAATATGGGGCTATTCAGAAGCAAGGAGTTTTTGTAGGTCCAAATGATATGTATGTCTTGCCAACAAACCTTTTTAGGTATGCCTCGTTAGTGACGCATGGCCCATCTCATCTGGGCCCTGCTGCTATGGTTCAAATGACCCAGCAAATTTTCTTTATCGTGCCTGCTTTGTGCACGATACCATGGTGGTGGGGTACGAATCACTCCAGCAGCTTTCCCGCTGCCTCCGTATCCATTTCACACAATCTGTATGGATTTTATTGAACTAACCCCTGTTCAACAAAAGCGATTTGTATTAGTCATTATTGATGCTTTTACAAAATGGGTTGAAGCTTTTCCAGTAACACATCCAGATGCCCTGTCGGTAGCCAAGGCCCTTACGAATAATATTATCCCTCATTTTGGGCTACCCACGCATCTATTCTGATAACGGCACACATTTTGTAAACCAAGTTATTCAAAAGCTGGCTGCCGTTTTTCAGATTGACTTAAAACATCACTGTGCCTACCACCCACAGTCAGCAGGGTTGGTTAAACACCATAATGGCATTCTCAAAGGCAAGTTACGTAAACTCATGGCCGAGACACATCAGTCTTGGATAAACTGCTTACCTCTGGCACTCCTGTCCATGCGTACCACTCCCACTTCAAAAGGGGTCACACCATTTAAACTACTATATGGGAGACCTTATTACGTCCCGCAGTGGCAAGGTCTTTTGCCTGCGGAACGTGAGGGGGGTGAAGAGATAGCAGATTACATGAGGAAAATGCTGACAAAAACTAACACTTCTCTAACGAATGATTATTTTTCAGATCAGAAGAACAACAGGATCCTGGAAGTGAAGGCTGGCGAGTGGGTGTGGATTAAAATTGTTAAAAGAAAAACGTGGGCCTCTCCGAAGTGGGAAGGTCCATACCAGGTTTTGATTTCGACACCCACAGCAGTTCGAATAAAGAAGCAAACATCTTGGATCCACCTGACACATTGCAAGATTGTCAGGAAATTTGAGTTGGAAAAGAATTTGAGTTCCCCTGAGGAACACTGATTAGTAGTAATCCTGTTTTTGTATGAACTTTTCTGACTGTTGTAGCAATGCAGGAAAATATCGGAAGGGGACAGCCTTTCCCACAAAGGCATTGTAGAATAATTTTTTTATTAGTGATTGTAAGTGTTGTTTTTCTGTTGTGGCCATTTTTATTTTCACACGAAACTAGCCAAACAAAGAGAGATGAAAATACAGCTTGGCATCCACTTTTTAACACGTATCAGGCTATTAAATATGCATATGCTTTGTCTTTTAATGTTTCAAATTGTTGGATATGCACAGCTATCCCGACTGTACATGGTGGTCTGATGTTAGGTACAGTCCCTTTGGGGCAAATGATACATGGACCAATTTACTATTTGAGACTTGAGGTAGCTGTAAAGGACAAAATAGCATTACCCCTCATGGGTCGTCAGAATGGAACTGTATGTTTCCAGAGATCTGGAAAAATTAAGGTTGGATGGAGTCAATGTAATGTAACCATAATTCATAACTGTACATTAGATGGGCACTGTGCAACAAGTTTCAAGCCTATAAGAGTGCTTATTAATAGTACAGGGCTTATTAATGTCACAAGTTTTGTTGAAAAATGTTATCTGTGTATGATCTTTTGTTTAAAGGGATACAAGACAAAGGAAATCATTCTATTCCAGTAAATATCACTCTTAAAGTGAATGACTGTTATTTTGTCTGTGGTAAAAAAGCATACAAATGGTTACCAAGGAATTGGTCAGGCAGTTGTTTTTGGGTTATTTGGCACCAGCTATAAGACATTCCTTTACTCTTCCCCAAGGTAAAATCTGAAATGTCGTGCTGTGAATAAACCTGTTAATCCGTAGGTAACATTGATGCATCCTGGATCTATCATCACGATTTGGCCCACAGTAGCAGCAAGGGACTGTCACACATGGACTTGGGCAATGATGTCATTTCTTGGGCTGGTATTCTTCCAGCCTATGGGACAGTAAAATCTATTTGGGAGCTCAGAAAACTGTCAAAACTGTTAGAAACTCTGAGCAATGCAACTTTTCTGCGCTAGAGTTGGTGACGGATGAGCTAACTGCAATGAGGACTGTAGTGTTGCAGAATCGGATGGCTCGATTTCACCCTAGCGGCGAAAGGAGGTACTTGTGCTCTTATCCAGGAGGAGTGTTGTTCTTTCATTCCTGACAATGAGCATGATATAGACAGTCATTTGGAGATCTTACAACAAGTTTCTGAACTTACAAAACCAGGACAGAATCCATTGACTGACTTTTTCCAGAATTGGTTTGGAAATTGGGGAACAGTATTTATGAATGTCTTAATTGCTGTATGTGTTGGTGCCATTATATTCCTACTGTTGGGTTGTTGTTGCATTCCTTGCATCCGAATGATAATATCAAGTGTATTGTCTGCCAATGCAACTAAAGCTTATTATTCTGAATATACAGAAAATGAATCGTGTTAAAACCTGTATGAATAAAATGTATTACTGGGGATACAAAGTGTTGTGAGGGAAATGTAGTAAGAATCTTTGTGTTCAACATCTTTGTATCCTGTATAGGAAGGGTTAAAAGGTGAAACTGCATTGCGTGCAAAGAAATAAGCTAAAATGAGTTGTTTTTCTTGTAAGGAATTTGCTGACCAGAAAGGAATGCACAGATGCTACTTTGGTCCAGGCACAGGCCTATCTTGGGACTGACCTCTGACCAAGGGGGAGTGCATAGATGTTACCTTGATGTAGGCACCAACTTATCTTGTGTCTGACTTTTTTACCATCTAAGGCTCCAGTGAGTGAATTTATAGCCTTGACTGAAATTCCTTGTCTAGTAACCAGCTGCTGTGTATGCACAAAAGAGGGTATAAAAATCCATGTAAAGTGTGTAGAAATTAGACTGCTGACAACCAAGAACTGTGGCAAGTCTCCATGCATGTAAAATAAACTCTTTTTTGGCCTACCTTTTTTGCTGCGTGATTCTTCCAGTATATGTTAAGAGTATTAAAAATCTTTTGACAGACTGAGAAGACCTGGAAGAGGCAGGAAAGGACCAATTCTTAGAGGGACAATGCCTACTAAACCTTGGAGGCTGTACTTGTCAGAAATCCTCAACAGTTTGCATTGATTTAGCTTTTTCCTCCATTTTTTTTTTTTTAAGAACAACTTCTGCTTTGTTACCAAAAAGGCGGCCCTGATTTAAGGGAGCATCCAACAATTAAGCTTTAACATGATCTGGCAAAGATTGCTCCTTAAGCCAAGCATGCCTTCTAAATACAGACCCAGTGACAGCAGCCCTGCAAGATGCTTCTAATGAATCAAAACCACATTGCAAAGTATGCTTTCTAACCTGTTCAGCAGAATGCATTAAATCCTGTAAATATAGAAGTTATGTTCTTACCATAACGTTTCCATGTTAGTTGTCTTCTTCTCGCCTTCTTTCTTGCTGGATGGGTTCGGAGCCGATCCTCGGCTCCGACTCGGCCACTCTAAAAGCTCGAGAGTTGGTTCCACCGGCTCTAGGCTCCCCTTATATCCCTCAATGCTAGGCGGTAATACCTCAGATCTCGTTTGTAAGCTAGGCCCAGCCAGGAGAAAACCAGCAACACTGGAAAGGGGAAACCCACCTCTAAGATGACAGAAGGAAGGTGACCTACAACCTGATGAGGGAATATATACATAACACAGTATATACATATACCAATAGAGGCGGTAGGAAAAAAAGGTCACAATCAAACTCCTCTAGGTCTGTCCAGGCTAGGGGGAAGGAGGGTGGGACGCAAGAAAGAAGGCGAGAAGAAGACAACTAACATGGAACGTTATGGTATGAACATAACTTCTATATGTTAAGTTGTCCATCTCGCCTTCATTCTTGCTGGATGGGACCGCGTCCCTAGCACCTTGTCCCGGGTGGCCTATCGGAACAGACTCTTGAGTACAGTGGAACCAAAATCAGCTCTGTGTCTAGAAGCTAGGTCCAACTTATAATGAGAAATGAAAGTGTGAGGAGTAGCCCATGTAGCTGCTGCACAAATTGTATCAATAGGCAGCCTGTCTTGGAAAGCTATAGAAGTAGCCAAAGCTCTAGTCGAATGAGCCTTAGGTTTGTTTGGTAACTTTTGATGCCTAATCTCATACACAAAAGAAATCAAGGATGTAAGCCATCTGGAGAGTGATACTTTCGAAACTGGAAGGCCCTTTCTGCCTTCTGCATAAGAAACAAACAGTTGGTCAGTCTTTCTGGTCTGTTTGGTCCTATCCAAATAATACCTTAATTGTCGACGAACATCTAGCCAATGTAATTTTTGTTCAGACCTGTTAGAATAGTTAGGAAAAAACACAGGAAGGTCAATGTTCTGATTTAGGTTTGCCTGAGAGGCTACTTTGGGTAGGAAGGATGGGTTGGTCCGTAAGGATACCCTATCCTTATGAAACTAAAGATAAGGGGATCGACTGCAGAGTGCATGAAGCTCCGAGACTCTTCTAACCGAAGTAATGGCGATCAAAAAGAGTGTCTTCCAGGATAGCAATTTCATAGAACACGAATTTGCAGGTTCAAAGGGGGGAAGAATCAAAGATGTGAGAACTAAGTTAAGGTCCCAAGAAGGAGGAGGATTTCTGATAGGAGGCTTGAGAAGAAAAACTCCCTTCAAAAAAGCTTTACAAAGCTTGTGAGACATGATGGCAGAATCTGAGATTCCAACATGAAAGTTAGAAATAGCTGCCAATTGAACCTTAATAGTAGAAGGAGACGAACCTGTGTGGAATAGTTCAGCTGAGAAATCAAGGACCGTTTGAATGGGAGCAGTGAAAGGATCTATGTCCCTTCCTTGTGCCCAAAAGGAGAAACGTTTCCACTTACTAAGATAAATCTTCCGAGTGGAGGATTTATGGGAAACTATTAAAATATCTCGAACTGAGTGAGATATTAGAAGAAGCCTGGCTAGGGTTGGAATTGGAGGAACCAAGCAGTGAGGTTCAGAGAGGGGAGGGAGCGACCCGACTGATGGGTCAAAAGATCTGGAACTAGGTCCAGATGCCAGGGTTGCTCCAACAGAAAATGGTGCAGAAAGGGGAACCAAACCTGTCGAGGCCAGTAAGGGGCAATGAGGATCAAGGAAGCTTTCTGAGCGATGGCTTTCTGTATCACTTGAGAAATTAGTGGGAAGGGAGGAAATGCATACAGAAGTCCCCGGGGCCAAACTTGGACTAGAGCGCCTCTGCTGGGATGGCCTGGTAGAGGAAAGAGGGTGAAATAATCTTTGCACTTGCTGTTTTGGGGAGTAGCAAAAAGGTCGCAGCAAGGCTGGCCCCACTTCAGAAAAACTTTTCCAAGACTGAATTTTCAGAGACCACTCGTGAGGCATGAGAATAGCTCTGCTCAATTTGTCCACAATGAGATTGGACTTCCCGGGGATGTGCGTTGCTATCAGAAACCGCTGAGAAGAAATCGCCCATTGCCACAGTCTGAGTGCCTCTCGACATAGGGGGTAGGATCTGGTTCCGCCTTGTTTGTTGATATACCACACTACAGACATGTTGTCCGTCTGGATTGCTATCGTTCCCATCGGAAGAGAGTCTTGAAGGGCTTGCAACGCTAAAAGCACTGCTCTCATCTCTAGAACATTTATATGCAAGTGGCGTTCGTAAGGTTGCCATATGCCCTGGACTGTCCTGCCCTGATAATGCCCCCCCCCACCCGATCAGGGAGGCGTCCGTTGTCAGAGTAGCAACTGGAGGGGGAGGGACAAAAGGTCTTCCTAAGAACAGCTGGGGGGAAGAAATCCACCAAAGAAGATGATTCCTGCATGCTTGCGTTATCACAATGGTGTGGGACATCGGAAGTTGTTGGTATGACCACTGTGTGAAGAGCATCCACTGTAAGATTCTCATGTGAAATCTGGCTAATAGAAGTAGAGGGATAGCAGCTGCCATAATCCCCAGTACTTTTAGGACTAATCTGACTTTGACTCTGTTGCTGTGGAAAAGAAGAGAGACTAGTTTGTGTATGTCTGCTATCCTTTGGTCTGTGAGTCTCGCAGACATGCTGACTGTGTCTAGATTTGCGCCTATGAAGGTAATAGCACGACAAGGCGACAAAACAGACTTTTTGCAATTTATTGAGATACCTAGCTTTCGAAATATGCGAAAAGTGTAGTCTCTGGCAAGTAGTAGAAGATGCTTGGTGGGAGCTGTAAGGAGCCAGTCGTCTAAGTATGGAAACACCTGGAATCCTTGGCGTCTCAGGTGAGAGGCAACCACTGCCATGCATTTGGTAAACACCGGGGCTGTGGTGAGTCCAAAGGGCAGGGCTCTGAATTGAAAGTGACTGGTTCCCAGCCTGAAGCGGAGGAATCTCCTGGAGCGTCTGTTCATTTTTATATGATAGTACGCATCCTGGAGGTCTATAGAGCACATCCAGTTTTCCTTTCCCAATAGGGGTAGGATGGATTGCAATGTGACCATCTGAAATCTTGTTTTCTTGACAGACTTGTTCAAGATGCTGAGATCCAAAATGGGCCTCCAGTCCCCTGTTTTCTTTGGAACCAAAAAGAATTTGGAGTAGATTCCGGATCCTTGCTGGTCTGCTGGAACTGGCTGAATGGCTCTTTTTGCAAGCAACTTTGATATTTCTAATGCTGCTTGATCCCTTTGAGCGGGTGGAACATCTGGAACGGACTTTTTTGATTGATTTGGAATGCGAAAGAATGGAATGGAATAGCCTTCGGAAATGGACTGTACCCACTTGTCTTGAGTTAGAGATTGCCAGGCTTCTGGGTACAGTGATAATCTTCCCCCGACTGCCTCCGAAGGTGGACAGTCGGGCAACACCTCAGGGATGCTGAAAGGGCTTATCGGAAAAGGTTTCTCGATTGCCCTGGTTCTGCGGACCCCCCCCCTGCCTCTAGGGCGACGTCTACCATTATTGTTCCCCCCTCTGCCTCTAGAGGGGAACCGACTCTGTGCATCAGGCAAAGCCCCTTGAGATTGCCTGCGGAACCACATCTTTCCACTTTTCTGACCCTTGGGGTAAGGCCTAGAAGGAGTACAAAAACGGACTCTGACGGCAAAAAGAGTTTTGCCATCCGTCTCGCACCTTGTCAGGGTTTCTTTCACTTGAGGACCAAAAAGAGACGATCCATCAAACGGGGAATTAGTGAAAGACGTCTTAAAGGGATCCGCAAAATTGCATAGCCGCATCCAGGCATGCCGGCGTAAGGCCACACCTGTACATGCGGCTCTGCTCGCTCCATCAGCCGCATATGAAAGAAGGCGCATGGAGGAGTTAGCTATCGAACTGAGGGTTGCCATCTGAGCATTCATCTTATCCTGAAAACCCGCAGCTGTTGGATCCTTTAACATCTCACTCGCTTCCTTGATCAAGTCTCTTTGAAGATGAGTGAAATGACAGAGGTAGTTCAGCAAACGCATTGAAAAGGTCGCTGACGAAAACATCCGCTTCCCGTACCTGTCCATAGACCTAGATTCCTTGTTAGGGGGATGGACAGGCACTGAAGGATCAGCTAGTTCCTTCTTGGTGGCAGCAGCTACCACCATAGCATCCACAGAAACTCCTTTAGTCAAAAATTGTTTGTCTGCTGGTGCTGTAATAAACTTTGAAGGTCTCCTGGGGGTGGGATCCACAGAGTCAGGAGCCGTCCAAGCCTTTTTTACTACCACCTGCATAAGGGGTCAAGGGGGACACCCAGGAGGTGGAAGGGCGAGAGCCGAGCGCCTCAAGATACACAGATTCATCCTCCGAAGGGTTAAGGGCTGGCCAATTCCCCTCTGTTTTAAGATCTCCAGGATGTCTGCAAAGGAGACATCTTCAGAGAGCAGGGGAAACCTTCAGAATCCTCTAAATCCGTGTCAGAGGTGACAGACTCAGGTGAGTCTATGTGCTTCCTCTTGCACTTTCTCTTCCTAGGGGGCTCTCCTGCCAATTCAGGAGAGGCCTCGGAAGAGGATGCAATCCCCACAGGGGATTCTTGAGGAGCTGGCTCTCTGCGGTCTGGAATGAGGGAGTGAGTAGAAATTACCTGAGGCACCGAGGAGGGAGGGGCGGACAGAGCCGACTGTGGAGTTGAACCAGGTTCCAACACACTCCGCATGACCTCGAAAGCACCCCTGTCAGGCAGAGCCAGAGGTCTCCGCTCCGAAAAGCTGAAAACCTCCCTCGGCACCGACAGTGACGGCTCCGAGGCCGATGTCGGAGCCGAACTCACCAGCGCCGAATCACCGAGAGGGAGAGCGGGGTCGGACAAGGGTCCAATGCCACTCACCCCCTCGGAGCCGACAAGGGAAGTCCGGCGCCGAGATTCCTCCAATGAAGAAAACGGAGCCGACGACGGCACCGAAGACAACTGTATCGACTCCGATGCTGCCACAGTCTCGGGTCCAAAACGCCCCGGCTCCGAACTCAAAGGAGTCGGAGGAGGAACATTTTGAGAAATAGGATTAAGCATCGACTGCTGAGTCGGGCTCTGAAGCATTTGGGCTAGTGCCTCGGACTTAAGAAGTCGACTCACTACCCTCTGAAGGACATGGTCCGAAAGTCTCGACGACCTAGAGGAGTGAGATCTATGGCTCCGTTCAGACAGCAAGGGAGATGCTGGAGCCAAATGAACGGAGCCAAGAGACGGTGACCTAGACCTTTTCCTAGTTGTCAGTTCCGATAATTTTATCGGAGCCGACTCAGAGATTTCCAACACCTCGGCTCCGGCGGAGCGAGGAACCAAGAAATAAGAGTTGGTCTCGCCGGCTCCAGCCGGAGCCGATGTTGTACCAGAAGCCTTAGGTGTCGACTCAGACACTGGAGCCGACGACCTAGAAGGCTTGGAGGGTTTGCCCGAAGAAAGTGTCGGGGGACCCTCAGGCTTCAATAAGCCTCGTAATATAAGCTTATTTTTCCTTTCCTGCAGGACTCTAGGGCTGAAGCCATGGCATACAGTACAAGAGTCCTGCAGGTGTAAAGGTCCCAGGCAGTACACACAAGAAGTGTGACCGTCTGTCAGAGACATTTTCTGACAGCACGAGTCACACTTCTTGAAGCCTGAGACCTTTGAATCCTTAGACATTTTAAGGAAAAAAAAGTGTAACCACCACACAACACAAACACACCGATTACACTATCCACTAAGGTTAAGTAAAATTAAACTAATAAATTTAGTTTTTTTTTTTTTTTTTTTTTAAATCCCTACAAACACATACACTCCACTAATAAAGGGGGATGGAAGGGCCCGAAGGCCTAAGGAAAGAACTAATAAGTTCTTGAGGAAAAAGGAGTGGATAAACAGGTAGGAAAGGGTCAAAATCCACTTAACTAAGGGTAATAATGAGTAAAAACTATATTAAAGGGGCTTAAATTAACTATAGACTAATCTATATGAACTGACATGAAGCCGGTAGAAACAACACACCTCGATCGCTGTAGCGGCAAACGAGATCTGAGGTATTACCGCCTAGCATTGTGGGATATAAGGGGAGCCTCGAGCCGGTGGAACCAACTCTCGAGCTTTTAGAGTGGCCGAGTCGGAGCCGAGGATCGGCTCCGAACCCATCCAGCAAGAATGAAGGCGAGATGGACAACTTAACATCTTTATTTTCAGCACAGACAGGAATCAAGCACTCCAATAATATGTTGCTGATACATTAACATGTAAAACTGACAGTTTAAGGCCCTAATGGCCAAGGTTGCAGAAGTGTATCCCTTCTTACCCCATCTATCCAGCGCCCTGGAGACTCTACCAGGAGGGGTAGGATTTTTGGCTATAATAGCCTTAATGCCCTTGGGTTCCTGTGAAATGGTCTCAGGATCCGCAGTAGGATTTTTAAAAAAGGAACTTGTGAGAGCCAGGAAAGTACAGTTTTGTACCTACCATAAATGTAGATGTCCGAACAGGAATGCATCTGCAGTCCTTACAAATGGGTTGTCCTGTCGTCAGGCAGCCCTTCGGTCGGACGGATTCCAAAGTCTGGGTCTGGCCTCGGCTGGTGTCGCACTTCACCCGACGTCATAGCTGCAGTTCTTCGGGTATAAAGGCATCAGCCGACGCCATTTTCCTCAGTGTTTCTTGCCCCAGATGCCAGTTGCCCTCTTGGATAGCTAAATTTTGGATAAATACCAATGTTTCCAAATAGTAGAAGGCAAACACAAAAAATAAGCATGTATGTACATATATACAAACAAATACACCATAAGAGATCCCCCCCCAGCTAGCTATTAGATGGGCAAATACCCTAGGAATACCACAGAGGGAAGGAGGGTGGGTAATCCTGACTGCAGATGCATTCCTGTTCGGACATCTACATTTATGGTAGGTACAAAACTGTACTATGTCCTTCAAGGATGCATCTGCAGTCCTTACAAATGGGTAGAATACCATAGCCAAACTAGGGGAGGAGGAAGAAGAAATTATGGTGTAGTTAGGATCCCTTGCAAAACAGCAGTGGCAAACCCTGCTCGGGATCTAGAGTATAAAGGTAAGTTATAATGCTTGGCAAATGTATGCACGGAGGTCCAAGTAGCAGCCTCTATAATGTCCTTGGTAGCCACTCCTCGTAAGAAAGCTGTGGTAGTGGCTGTAGCCCTTGTAGAATGAGGCCTTATGTTCTGTGGAGTTTGCTTTCCATGGTAGGAGTAACAGAATCTGATGCAATTTCCTATCCACTTGGAGATTGTCTGTTTTGAAATTGGTTTTCCTTCCCTTCCTGTTGCATATGCTACCAGAAGCTGGTCAGTTTTTCTATTGCCCTTGGTTCTGTCCCGGTAGTAGCGCAACTGTCTATGTACATCCAAAGTATGCAGCAGTCTTTCCCCCCTGTTCTGTGGATTGGGGAAGAAGGTAGGTAGGTGGATAGCCTGGTTTAAAGACACTCTGGATACCACCTTAGTCATAAATGTAGGATTTCTTCTCACGGACACTATCTTGATGGAAGATTAGGAAGGGTTGTACTGCCATTAAAGCCTGTAGCTCAGAAACCCTTCTTGCTGAGGTAATTGCCAGCAGAAAAGCAGTTTTTCAGGATAGGTGTTGAAGATCTGCTGTTGCTGCTGGTTCGAAAGGGGGGAGTGTCAATTTTTCTAGCACAAAGTTCAAGTCCCATGCTGGTAATGGTGGTTTCCTAGGAGGTTTTACATTTTTAATTCCTCTCAGAAACTGCCTGAGTAGAGGATGTGAGAAGACAGGGGGATCGAAGCTGTATTCTGCAGAAATAGCTGATGCATGTATCTTGATGGAGGAATAGGACAGGCCTGTATGGAAAAGCTCTGCCAAATACTCCAGGATGTTGGCAATGTCTACCTTTGACACATCTTTTCCCCTTTCAGTACTCCAAGTGAGAAACCTTTTCCATTTTCCTGCATAGTTCCTTCTTGTTGAGGGTCTGCGGGCCTCAAGGATAATGTCTTTAACCCTTTGGGATAAATCTGGGTTAGTTGCTCTTATGTAATGTTCCAGGCAGTCAGCTGCAGAGTTTTCAGGTTTGGATGCAGGGTGTTGTAGCCGCTCTGAGTTAACAGCAAAGGAATCGGGGTAGTGTCCACATTTTCCCCGAGACATGCTCCTCAGTAATGGGTACCAATGTTGTCTTGGCCAGTCTGGAGCTATCAGAATGATCCTTGGACGTTCCTCTTTGATTTTCAATAGCACCTTGTGCATCAAAGGAAGAGGTGGGAATGCATATGCTGTCAGGCCTTTCCAACTGAAGGATAGAGAGTCCACCTTCCAAGCAAGTGGGTGGTACGTCCTTGTGCAGAATTTCTTGAGCTGGTGATTGAGTGGGGATGCGAATAGGTCTATTTGTGGCAGTCCCCATTTTCTTGTGATGACCTTGAAGATGTTCGGGTGTAGCATCCATTCGTGAGCATCTGAGGTAGTTCTGCTTAATATGTCTGCTAGGATGTTTTCTTTTCCCGGTACAAAAATTGCTTGTAACTGAATGTTGTAGCTCAGAGCCATATTCCATAGGTCCAATGCCATCCGGCATAGAGGGTATGAATGAGTGCCTCCCTGTTTGTTGATGTACCACATGACTGTGGTGTTGTCTGTCCTTATCATCAACTGCCCTTCTTGGAGGAATGGTCTGAAATTCTGGATTGCTAGTTTTACTGCCAGCATTTCCTTTTGATTTATGTGCAGGTGCAGCTGATCTGGAGTCCATAAGCCTTGTATGCACTTGTCCAGCATGTGGGCCCCCCAACCGAGGTCTGAGGCGTCCGTTGTGATGGTTTGGCTTGGTTGAATGCTGTGGAAGGGCAAACCTGCAGTCTGGCATGAGGGACCAGGATTATGCAGGATGCCATGAAGCCCAAGGCCTGCAGTACTTTACTTGCTGTTAGCTTGTTCTGCTTTGTTAATGCCAAGATGTAGAGAGGAAGTTGTTCTTGTTTTTCTGCAGTCAGGAATGCCATCTGTTTTACTGTGTCCAATTCTGCACCTAAGAAGGTTATTCTTTGGGATGGTGTCAGTCTTGATTTTTCTATATTGACTGTATATCCCAGGGCTTGCAGTAAGCAAATGACTCTTTGTAAGTCTTCTGTTAGCTTGTTTTTGTTGTCCGCTTGTATCAGGCAGTCGTCCAGGTATGGATATATTTGGATTCCCTGAAGCCTGCAGTGAGCGATTACTGATGCCAGGCATTTCGTGAACACTCTGGGCGCAGTAGATAAGCCAAAGGGCAATGCTGAGAATTGATAATGCTCTGATCCTGCAAGAAATCTGAGGTATCTTCTGCAATTTGGTCGTATGGGGACGTGCAGGTATGCCTCCTTGAGATCTAGTCACCAGCCAATACTCCTTGCCCAGCATGGGAAGAAGTTGCTGTAGGGTCAGCATTTTGAATTTTGGAACAATGATGAATGTGTTTAAAGCGGACAGGTCGAGAATAGGCCTCCAATTTTTCTCTTTTCTTGGTACCAGGAATAGTCTGGAGTAAAATCCCTTTCCTTGTTCCATAGATGGTACCCTTTCCACAGCTCTCATCTTTGCTAATTGAGCTATTTGTTTTAGAGCTTCTGTCTTTTGATTTGGTGGTAGGTTTGGCATTCCTCTTTTTCCTGGTAAAGTATGGAAATGAAACCTGTAGCCTTGGTCTATAGTTTGCAAAATCCACTTGTCTCTTGTGATGTAGTGCCAGTTTTTTGAAAATAAGGCTAACTTTCCGCCTAAGGGTGCTGCTATTTGTTCCCTGCTAGGCGGTGCCAAAGCCAAGTCACTGTGACTGTCCTGTTGCAGTGGCAGTAGTTGTGTCTGTGCCCCGCTGGTTGTTACCTTGCCACTGGCGTCCCCTGTAGGCACCACCTCTGGATTGATTTCTGCCTCTTGAACGCCTATTCCTGCTTCTCTGTGTTTTAGAGGAGTCTGGAAAGGACCAATTCTTGGAAGGCCAGTTCCTGCTAAACCTTGGGGGCTGAACCTGTAAGAAATCTTTCACTGTTTGTACAGATTTTGCCTTCTCTTCCATTTTCTTCAGTACCTGCTGAGCAGGAGAACCAAATAAACTGACCTTATCCATAGGAGCATCTAATAACTTTGCTTTAACATGATCCGGCAAGACCTGTTCTTTCAACCATGCATGCCTTCTTATAACTGTGCCAGTCATGGCTGATCTAAAGGAAGCCTCCAGTGCATCATAGCCACATTTTAAAGAATGGTTACTAACCTGCTGAATGTTATGCACCATTTCTAGAAAGTACAGTTTTGTACCTACCATAAATGTAGATGTCCGAACAGGATAGCATCTGCAGTCATAACAAATGGGTTGTCCTGTCGTCAGGCAGCCCTTGATCGGCGGATTCAAAGTCTGGGTCCGGCTTCGGCTGATGTCGCACTTCACCCGACGTCATCTCTGCTGGTCTTCGGGTATAAAGGCATCAGCCGACGCCATTTTCCTTAGTGTTTTTTGCCCCAGATGCCAGTTGCCCTCTAGGAAAGCTAAATTTTGGATAAATGCCAATGTTTCCAAAATAGTAGAAGGCAAACAAAAAATAAGCATGTATGTACATATATACAAACAAATACACCATAAGAGACTCCCCCCCCAGCTAGCTATTAAGAGGGTAAATACCCTAGGAGTACCACAGAGGGGAAGGAGGGTGGGTAATCCTGACTGCAGATGCTATCCTGTTCGGACATCTACATTTATGGTAGGTACAAAACTGTACTATGTCCTTCAAGGATGCATCTGCAGTCATAACAAATGGGTAGAATACCATAGCCAAACTAGGGGAGGAGGAAGAAGAATTATGGTGTAGTTAGGATCCCTTGCAATACAGCAGTGGCAAACCCTGCTCGGGAGGGATCTAGAGTATAGAGGTAAATTATAATGCTTGGCAAATGTATGCACGGAGGTCCAAGTAGCCGCCTCAATAATGTCCTTGGTTGCCACTCCTCGTAAGAAAGCTGTGGTAGTGGCTGTAGCCCTTGTAGAATGAGGTCTTATGTTCTGTGGAACTGGTTTTCCATGGTAGGAGTAACAGAATCTTATGCAATTTCCTATCCATTTGGAGATTGTCTGTTTGGAAATTGCTTTTCCTTCCCTTCCTGTTGCATAGGCTACTAAAAGCTGGTCAGTTTTTCTGTTACTTTTGTTTCTGTCCAGGTAGTAGCGTAACTGTCTATGTACATCCAAGGTATGCAGCAGCCTTTCCCCCCTGTTCTGTGGATTGGGAAAGAAGGTAGGTAGGTGGATTGCCTGGTTTAAAGACACTCTGGATACCACCTTAGGCATAAATGTAGGATTAGTTCTCATGGACACTCTATCTTGATGGAAGATTAGGAAGGGTTGTACTGCCATTAAGGCCTGTAGTTCCGAAACCCTCCTTGCTGAAGTAATTGTCAGTAGGAAAGCAGTTTTCCATGATAGGTGTTGAAGATCTGCTGTTGCTGCTGGTTCAGATGGAGGGAGTGTCAATTTTTCTAGCACAAAGTTCAAGTCCCATGCTGGTAATGGTGGTTTCCTAGGAGGTTTTACATTCTTGATCCCTCTGAGGAATTGCCTGAGTAGAGGATGCGAAAAGACAGGTGGATCGAAGCTGTATTCTGCGGAAATAGCTGATGCATGTATCTTGATGGAGGAATAGGACAGGCCAGTATGTAGAAGCTCTGCCAAGTACTCCAGGATGTTAGCAATATCTATGTTCGAGACATCTTTTCCTCTTTCAGTACTCCAAATGACAAACCTTTTCCATTTTCCTGCATAGTTCCTTCTTGTTGAAGGTCTGCGGGCTTCAAGGATAATGTCTTTAACCCTTTGGGATAAGTCTGGGTTAGTAGCTGTTATGTGATGTTCCAGGCAGTCAGTTGCAAGGTTTTTAGGTTTGGGTGCATGATGTTGTAGTTGTTCTGAGTTAACATCAAAGGCATCAGGGGTATTGGCCACATTCTCCCCTGAGACATGCTCCTCAGCAAAGGATACCAGTGTTGTCTTGGCCAATTCGGAGCTATCAGAATTATCCTTGGACGTTCCTCTTCGATTTTCAGTAGTACCTTGTGCATCAAAGGAAGAGGTGGAAATGTGTATGCTGTCAGGCCTTTCCAACTGAAGGATAGAGAGTCCACCTTCCATGCTAGTGGGTGGCATGTCCTTGTGCAGAATTTTCTGAGCTGATGATTGAGTGGGGATGCGAATAGGTCTATTTGTGGCATTCCCCATTTCTTTGTGATGGCCTTGAAGATGTCCGGGTGTAGCATCCATTCGTGAGCATCCGAGGTAGTTCTGCTTAACATGTCTGCTAGGGTGTTTTCTTTTCCCGGCACAAATATTGCCTGTAACTGGATGTTGTAGCTCAGAGCCATATTCCAAAGGTCCAGAGTCATTCTGCATAGGGGGTATGAATGAGTGCCTCCCTGTTTGTTGATGTACCACATGACTGTGGTGTTGTCTGTCCTTATCATTAAATGGCCTTCTTTGAGGAATGGTTTGAATTTCTGGATTGCTAGTTTTACTGCCAGCATTTCTTTTTGGTTTATGTGCAGGTGCAGCTGGTCTGGAGTCCACAATCCTTGTATGCACTTGTCCAACATGTAAGCCCCAGCCTAGGTCTGAGGCATCCGTTGTGATGGTTTGGTTTGCTTGAAAGTTGTGGAAGGGCAAGCCTGGGTTTGACTGGCATGCTTGAGCCCACCATAGGAACTCTTGTTTCAGGCATGGGATTAGTGGGATTTGGTTTCTAAGCTGTGCCTGTGTTGAGACCATAAATTCTTTAGGTACCACTGTAGTTTTCTCATATGCAGTCTGGCATGGGGGACCAGGATTATGCATGATGCCATGAAGCCCAAGGCCTGCAGTACCTTTCTTGCTGTTAGTTTGTGCTGCTTTGTTAATGCCAAGAAGTAAAGAGGGAGTTGTGCTTGTTTTTCTGCAGTTAGGAATGCCATTTGTTTTACTGTGTCCAATTCCGCACCCAAGAATGTTCTTGTCTGGGATGGTATCAGTCTTGCCTTTTTTAAATTGACTGTGTATCCCAGGGCTTGTAGTAAGCAAATGACTCTTTGTAGATCTGTTGTCAGCTTGCTTTTGTTGTCCGCTTGTAACAGGCAGTCGTCCAGGTATGGATAAATTTGGATTCCCTGTAGCCTGCAATGAGCGATTACTGATGCCAGGCATTTTGTGAATACTCTGGGCGCAGTAGATAAGCCAAAGGGCAATGCTGAGAATTGATAATGCTCTGATCCTGCAAGAAATCTGAGGTATCTTCTGCAATTTGGTCGTATGGGGACGTGCAGGTATGCCTCCTTGAGATCTAGAGTTACCAGCCAACACTCCTTGCCCAGCATGGGAAGAAGTTGCTGTAGGGTCAGCATTTTGAATTTTGGTACAATGATGTATGTGTTTAAGGCGGACAGGTCGAGAATAGGTCTCCAACTTTTCTCTTTTCTTGGTACTAGGAAGAGTCTGGAGTAGAATCCTTTGCCCTGTTGTGTTATTGGTACTCTTTCCACAGCTCTCATCTTTGTTAATTGAGCTATCTGCTTTAGAGCTTCTGTTTTTTGATTTGGAGGTAGGTTTGGCATTCCTCTTTTTACTGGTAAAGTGTGGAAGTGGAACCTGTAGCCTTGGTCTATGGTTTGCAAAATCCACTTGTCTTTTGTGATATAGTGCCAATTTTTCGAAAATAAGGCTAACTTTCCGCCTAAAGGTGCTGCTATTTGCTCCCTGGTAGGCGGTGTCAGAGTCAAGTCACTGTGATTGTCCTGTTGCAGTGGCAGTGGTTGTGTCTGTGCCTCTCTGGTTATTGCCTTGCCACTGGCGTCCTCTATAGGCACCTCCTCTGGATTGATTTCTGCCTCTAGAGAGTCTATTCCTGCCTCTTTGAGATTTTGAGGAGTCTGGAAAGGACCAATTTTTGGCAAGCCAGTTCCTGCTAAACCTTGGGGGCTGAAACTGTAAGAAATCCTTAACTGTTTGTACAGATTTTGCCTTCTCTTCCATTTTCTTCATTACTTGCTGAGCAGGTGTACCAAATAGACTGGCCTTATCCATAGGAGCATCTAACAGCTTTGCTTTAACATGATCCGGCAAAACCTGTTCCTTCAACCATGCATGCCTTCTTATCACTGTGCCAGTCATGGCTGATCTAAATGAAGCCTCCAGTGCATCATAGCCACATTTTAAAGAATGGTTACTAACCTGCTGAATGTTATTCACCATTTCTAAAACATATTTCTTATCTAAGGAGTCATCAGAGGACAGCTTCTTAGTTAACTGATCAAGCATAAACTCTTGGTATTGGATCATGTGAAACTGACAGTTTAAAGCTCTAGCTGAGAGAGTAGCAGAGGTGTAAACTTTTTTCCCCCATCTCTCTAAGGACCTGGATTCCCTTTCAGAAGGGAGAGGGTTTTTTGCTGAGGTCGAAGCTACTGCCTTAGGCCCCTGGGATATAGTCTCAGGATCTGCAAGTGGGGTCTTGTATAGGTGGTGATGAGTGTCTGGCACCCTGTAAAATCTATCTGGTTTGGCAGGGGCTGGAGGTAAAGTATCAGGAGCAGTGCAAACATCATTAAATGCATCATCCACAACAGGCAGAACTGGAAGTATAGCTAAGGGCCGATGTTGTGGTAAGTGCAGAAAGGTCCTAAGCCTTTTTCTTGAATCTGAGAAATCTTGTCCCTGCCATTGGAATTGTTCTCTCATGGCATGTAAGGTTTCCCCGAAGGAAAATTCCTCTGGTGGAGAGGCAGATGGAATAGATTCTTCAGCATCGGAATCTTCATAAGAAGAAAAAGGAGCCTCTGGCTGATCTGTAATGTCTGAGTCATCCGAAGAATCATCAGAGGATACTGGCTCGGGGGGCTCTGCTCTAGGTCTCTTTTCTGGAGGCTGAGAGGCCCTGTCTGGGTGAGATTGGGATCCCCTAATTAAGGAGATTAAATCCTCTGCCAGAGTAAGCATTTGTGAACTAGAAGTGGGCCTATGTGAGGGGGGTCTTAACAGGCACTGATTTAACAGTTTTGGCTGCTTTAGCCCTGGCAAAGGCCTTTATAGACATGGCTGCAGGAGGCCTAGCAGCACCACGTGCTGGGGTAGAGACATCCAAAGGGATGGTGTCTGATAATTCACTAGGAACCACAGTAGTAGGCAAAACTTCAGAGGCCGATTCAACTAAGGTAGCAGGAGCCTCAGTAGTAGTCATGGATTCGGACTGAAGATTGACCCGTTTTCGGTTTCGTCGAAACAGAGACACTCGCTTGCTTAACCGTGGTTTCGGCGAAACCGCGGACCCGAAGTGTCGGTCTTTTCTTTGCGTTTTTAACAATTTGGGTAGTCGGAGGATCCGGCGGCATAATGTCGCAAAATCTGAGCGAAAAACTGTTCAGCAAACTCCGACCGGCGCCTAAGCTTTCGTCGGTTGAAGGAAGCACAGGCTAAACAGGCTGCTACGTCGTGGTCTGGGCCTAAACAAGGTAGGCAGTAAGAGTGGAAATCTTTATGAGGTATTTGTTTCCCACAAGTTAAACAGTTATTTACTTTTTCTGACATCGGCTGAGGCAAGAAAGAGTCCCCAGCGGGTACTTAGCTTTTAGAAGTCTTCTTGAAGTAGTATTCGGTAGTAGTAATCTCTGGATCTGACCGACCGGCACTTGCGAACAGCTTCTGCTTGAGCCAGCGGCAAGAAAGACTGAGGAAAATGGCGTCGGCTGATGCCTTTATACCCGAAGACCAGCAGAGATGACGTCGGGTGAAGTGCGACATCAGCCGAAGCCGGACCCAGACTTTGGAATCCGGCCGACCGAAGGGCTGCCTGACGACAGGACAACCCATTTGTTATGACTGCAGATGCATCCTTGAAGGACATCATATTTCTTATCTAAGGAATCATCAGAGGACAGTTTCTTAGTTAACTGATCAAGCATAAACTCCTGGTATTGGATCATATGAAACTGACAGTTCAATGCCCTAGCTGAGAGAGTAGTAGAGGTGTATACTTTTTTACCCCATCTCTCTAAGGACCTGGATTCCCTTTCAGAGGGGAGAGGGTTTTTAACTGAGGTCGAAGCTACTGCCTTAGGCCCCTGGGAGATAGTCTCGGGATCTGCAAAAGGAGCCTTGTATAAATGGTGATGTGTGTCCGGGACCCTGTAGAACCTATCGGGCTTAGCAGGGGCTGGAGGCAAAGTATCAGGAGCAGTGCAAGCATCATTAAATGCATCATCTATAACAGGAAGAACTGGAGGTATAGCTAAAGGCCTATGTTGTGGTAAATGCAAAAAGGTCCTAAGCCTTTTCCTTGAATCTGAGAAATCTTGCCCCTGCCATTGGAATTGCTCTCTCATGGCATGTAAGGTTTCCCAAAGGAAAATTCCTCTGGTGGAGAGGCAGAAGGAATCGATTCCTCAGCATCGGAGTCTTCATAAGTAGAAAAAGGAGCCTCTGGATGGTCTGTATTGTCTGTATCATCAGAAGAATCATCTGAGGACACTGGCTCAGGGGGCTCTGCTCTAGGTCTCTTTTCTGGAGGAGGTTGAGAGGCCCTGTCTGGATGAGATTGGGATCCCCTTATTAAAGAGATGAGATCCTCTGCCAGAGTGAGCATTTGGGAACTGGAACTGGGCCTGTGAGAAGGGGGCTTTAACAGGCACAGACTTAGAAGTTTTGGCTGCTTTAGCCCTGGCAAAGGCCTTTATGGACATGGCTGCAGGCGGCCTAGCAGCACCACGTGCAGGGGTTGAAACATCCAAAGGGATGGTGTCCGATAATTCTTGTGAAACCACAGTAGCAGGTTGAATTTCAGAGGCCGATTCAACCAGGTTAGAAGGGGCCTCGGTAGTAGTCACGGATTCGGCTGAAGATAGAACTGTTTGCTCGGTTTCGGCCGAAACCGAGACACTCGCGGTTTGCCCGCGAATGTCGGTCCTTTTCTTTGCGTTTCTTAACAACTTGTGAAGTCGGAGGATCCGACGGCATTATGTACGCAAAATCTGAGCCGAAAAACTGTTCAGCAAACTCCGACGGACGTCTAAGCGTCCGTCGGTTGAAAGAAGCACAGGCTAAACAAACTGCTAAGTCCTGGTCTGGGCCTAAACAAGGTAAGCAGTAAGAGTGGAAATCTTTATGAGGTATTTGTTTCCCACAAGTTAAACAGTTATTCACTTTTTCTGACATCGGCTGAGGCAAGAAAGAGTCCCCAACGGGGTACTTAGCTTTTTAGAAGTCTTCTAAGTAGTATTTGGTAGTAGTAATCTCTGGATCTGACCGACCGGCACTTGCGAACAGCTTCTGCTTCGGGCGCCACGCGGCAAGAAAGACTGAGGAAAATGGCTTCGGCTGATGCCTTTATACCCGAAGAACTGCAGCTATGACGTCGGGTGAAGTGCGACACCAGCCGAGGCCAGACCCAGACTTTGGAATCCGGCCGACCAAAGGGCTGCCTGACGACAGGACAACCCATTTGTAAGGACTGCAGATGCATCCTTGAAGGACATCCTTGCAATATCTATCAGGTTTTCTGGGTGCACGAGGTAAAGAATCAGGGGCCAAACTAGATTTTGAAAAGGCATCATCAACAATATCTAGTACAGGAGGTATAGCTAAAGGCCTATTTTGAGACAGGAGCAAGAAATCCCTAAGCCTCTTTTTTAGAATCAGAGTAATCCTGGCTTTCCCAGCGGAAATGCTCCCTAAGAGAATACAAGGTTTCACCAAAAGAGAAATCCTCTGGAGGGGAAGCAGAGGCAATAGAGTCCTCTGCATCAGAATCCTCATAGGTAGATAAGGGTAAATCCTGGTCATCAGAATAAACAGAAATTTCAGAATCCTGGTCAGAAGAGTCAAAAGCAAATTCAGTCCTAGGTCTCTTAGAAGGGGAAGGTTGGCTTCCCCTGATTAAAGTAATAAGGTCTTCAGCCATTCTTATCATTTGTTTTTTAGGCATCGAGGCCCGAGCATGCAGTCTGGGTGTTGGTTTTCTAGGCATGGTTCGAGTTTTAGGCCTTAAAGAAGAAGGTGGCGTCTGTTTAATATGCAGGTCAGTAGGCCTGAATGCACCCTCAGAAGCCGGTGCCTGCACAGCGGCTCCAAACCCATCCAAGGAAAAGATATTCGCAGGTTCCACAGTTGAAGCATCTTGCGGCATACTGTACTCCGAATGGGTGTCAGTAGAGGCCTGCGAATCTGATGGAGTGGGTATCAGGGGCTGCGAAAGCACCTCATTGACTACCGGCGAACTGGCGACTGGCTTAGGAGAAGCGCCGTTGGTAGCTTTGGACCTAGGCAGCCTGTCTCTGTCTTTATCTTTACTTTTTTTGGAATGTTGGTAGTTGGATGGCTTACCGAAGACATATCTGGATAATTGAACCTAGAATCGAAATATTTAGAAGCGTAAATATACCTATGACAGATAGTTTGTTGGTTAAATAAGGCACAAAACCGACAGCGAGGTACATCGTGGTCAGGGCCTAGGCAAGGAAAACAGTACGAATGAAAATCTTTGGGGTATTTGCTTTCCACAAGAAATGCAATTATAACTTTTACTGACATTGGCAAAGAGCAAGAAAAAGTTTCCCCAATGGGGTACTTAGCTTTAGTTGAAGACTTTGTTTCTGAAACTCGAAAATGAAAATTTCAGGAGTCGGCCGACCGGCACTTGCGAACTGCTTCTGCTTTGAGCACCGCACGGCAAGAAAGACTAATGTAATGGCATCGGCTGCATGCTTTGTACTTCTGACTACCTGACGTCATGGAAGATGAGACAGCAACCGACACAGGACCCAAGACTTTGATAATCAGGCCGACTGAGGGCTACTGCAAGCAGATAACCCAAATGTGATGACTGCATCAGTGAAACACGAAGAACATCCTGGGTGAGCGCAACCAAGGAGACCCAGGCCTAGTTGGAGGCCTAACTTTGGGTGGTGGACCCGCCTGCGATGAGCAGTCAGGGGACCACTTGCGAGGACCGATCTTTCTTAGACTTATCCCCTTCCCCAGACCTCTTGGCAGGAATTTGAGTCTCTGAGGCCAGGGAAGAGGAAGTAGATGCAGCAGCTGCTGCTACCCCGGCTGGTGAAGAAGGGACTGTAGTCCCTGAAGAGGGGAGCAAACCCTTAAAGACAGGCAGGACAAACTGATTCTTAGGTGCCCTGGGCTTGAAATCAGCGCAAATAGGACAGGGGGCAAACCACGCACAGTGTGGCCACCCACCGGAGATAACTTATGGACGCACACTGTGCATTTCCTAAAACCTGCCTTAGGGGCTTCTGCCAACCCCAAATCAGGCCCAAATACAAACGCTCTTTAGATAGGAAAGAGAAGATAGGAGAAAGGTTTTTTTTTTTTTTTGTGTATGTGTCCGACGCAGATGCGGGGAGGAAAGAAAATAAATAAGGAAGAAATCAGATAGAAAAACTGGAGTTTTGTTCACTTACGTGACCAACTAGCTGGAACTCAGAAACCACGCTTGTAACCACTGTGACGGCAAACAAGATCTGAAGGGAGAAGGGAGACAAGGGGGCATCGTGGGTAAGAGGAGGAGTCTGGAGCTCAGATCCATATCAACTTATTTTGAATATGTGCGAGCATGTCCTTATTGTGATGAAGGGCAAACACCAAACCAATCATCTTTTTTTATAGCTAATAAAACAATTTCCTTTTTTCCCCTTTCCTGAAGGGAAATTAAAACTTGTGTTTTGAAATATCTTGCTAACATACCTAAAATAGCCATAAAAAAGGAAATCAATCCACTCTGCTACAGGCCCCATGAGGAGCTCACTGTCTCTTCAACCTAACACCACTCAAGTATTCAACTGCGGTACCACCATTATCATTCTTATAAGAAAAGCACAGTCTGAGTCTGAACTGTCTGCAAACAGCTAAAGTTAACTTTGAACCTAACACCACTCAAGTATTCAACTGCGCTACCACCGTTATTCTTATAAGAAAAGCACAGTCTGGGTCTGAACTGTCTGCAAACAGCTGAAGTTAACTTTGAACCTAACACCACTTAAGTATTCAACTGCGGTACCACCGTTATCATTCTTATAACAAAAGCGCAGTCTGGGTCTGAACTGTCTGCAAACAGCTGAAGTTAACTTTGAGTATGTGTCTACCTGTTTGAGCCAATATTCATTTTCCCCTGGAGAGCACTCTGCCTTGACTTGTAAGCAAGCAGCCCCCCCCCCACCACCACCACCACCACCACACACACACACACCTTCCACTTTTCTCTCTTATTCCCTTCTGTTAGCAAATAGTATCCATAAATAATCAATACTGTGTGTTTGTTAATTTAAACTGAGACCACAGTAGCCTACTGATACAAGGTTATTCTGTTTTTCCACCTGAGAAATGGTTAAGAAATGACTTACAGTTTCAGCAGTCCTTGGTCAATTCTGATTGTTTCTTAAACACAAACTTGTCTTTGCTTTGGCTCATTAGCAGCAGTACAAAGAACTGCCTGCTCACGACCTTGTTCTCCCCTCCCCCCTTCCCTGTTTATTACCTTAAGACAATCCCAAAGTTAATAAATATTACCTGTGGCAGGCACCATTTTTAAAACTACAATCCACTCTGCTACAGGCCCCATGAGGAGCTCAGTGTCTCCAGTATGTGTTTTACAACTGTAAATGCCTATTTATGTTGAATTGTGTTAGACACTTTACAACTGTATATGTTTATGTTGAATTGTGTTAGACATCTAATATGATTTATGCTTTATTATTGGAAGTTACTATGGCATGCTAGCATTTTGTCTGCAACAAGTTGTTTTTAGTATAATAGTATGGTCTATTTGCATAAATGCACCTTGTTCACTAATGTTATTCATGTAATTGTTTTGTGTGTAGACAGCTCATACTGGTGTCTAATTATTTCTATATAATTGTGCTGTTACTGGTGGATAGAATCACATTAGAGAACACAACAGAGTGCTGCTCGCTACATTTGTATCTGTGACTGCATAACTGTCTGAGGTTTCTTCTAACAGATGTTTTTCCAATTGGCTCAGTATCTGCATATACTAGTAGTTGGTTCAAGACATTTTCCTGCATGCAGTAGCTATTTGCTCAGTTTGTTTTTTGTAATCTTTATAATATATCTTTACTATCTCAAAGGTGCTTACTCCTCTCTGTACTCTTCTTTTCTAGACCTAACACCACTCTTAAGTATTCAACTGCGGTACTACCGTTATCATTCTTATAAAAAAAGTGCAGTCCGGATCTGAACTGTCTGCAAAGAGCTAAAGTTAACTGAGTATGTGTCTACCTGTTTGAGCCAATATTCATTTTCCCTGGAGAGCACTCTGCTTTGGCTTGTAAGCAGCCCCACCACACACACACACACACACACACACACACACACACACACACACACACACACACACACACACACACACACACACACACACACACACACACACTCATCTTCCACTTTCTCTCTTATTCCCTTCTGTTAGCAAATAGTATCCATAACTGATCAATACTGTGTTTGTTAATTTAAACTGAGACCACAGTAGCCTACTTATACAAGGTTATCCTGTTTTTCCACCTGAGAAATGGTTAAGAAATGACATACAATTTCAGAGCAGTCCTTGGTCAATTGTGATTGTTTCTTAAACACAAACTTGTCTTTGCTTTGGCTTATTAGCAGCAGTACAAAGAACTGCCTGCTCACACCCTTGTTCTCCCCTCCCCCTTCCCTGTTTATTACCTTCAGACAATCCCAAAGTTAATAAATATTACCTGTGGCAGGCACTATTTTTAAAACTACAACCACCCTTGTCACTATCATATGTTCATTTATCAGTTAACTCCGTTAGCTGATCGTTTCCAGCCCCCTCATAAGAGCAACTAACAGGGTCTCTACCTGCTTTGCTCCCCACCCTGCCCCCTATTCCCACCCAACCCCAGTGGTCCCACCTTTATTACACTCACAAACCCCTCCCATCTTTCCAATAGCCAACCACAGCACTAACCCAACCCTGCCTCCTCCATCGTCACACTACTATCACAGCTCCTCAACTAACATGTGCAAGCATACCTTACACTTATGCTCACTGCATGCTCTCCTTGCATATCTTACATCCTACCAAAGCTCCATCATTCCCCCACTCGACCACTACCACTGTACTACTACTCACACCACCACTCATGTCTCACCCTCACTCAGCTCCCCTCCCACCAACTCAAGAACCATCCCTATGCAACCACCACATATTCTACCAACTACATTACTCAAACATAAAGCATCCCTACAACTTAACATAGCAACCCTCCCACCATACCTATTACCCACAGAGCACAATCATAAAGTTTCCCTTATAAACAAACACATTCAAAAACTGAGAAAACTAATAACCTCATGTATATCAAAACTAGCCCTAAGTGGAGACATCCACCCCAACCCTGGCCCTACCATCTCCAACCCCAATCCTCATAATCAGACTAGAAACCACTTCTCCTCCCATATTACAGCCTATAGAAAGCCAAGTGACTTCCGTCTACTAAGCCTAAATATTAGAAGTATATCCAACAAAGTCCATGAACTCCATGCCACCATAGGCTTGTACTCCCCAGATATAGTCATCCTGACAGAAACCTGGCTAAAACCTCACATTACCAGTGAGCAAATACTCCCTACAGGTTACGGCATACTAAGAGTAGACCGGCTAAACAAGAAAGGAGGCGGTGTAGCTATAACATTTAAACAGCATCTAAACCTCCAGATCTTAAAATCATCAGCTCCACAAATAGACAATGAAGAAATAATATATACCAACCTCAAAATAAACCAAAACAAAACCATCAACATAATTGGATGCCACTTCCCACCTGGCCAAAACATCCCTCCACTAGAAAACCTCCTCAGATGGTCTACCCACCATCTCCCCCAAACTATCATTTTAGGTGATTTCAATATTGACTGGCAATCCTGTTCTGGCAACCATCCAACCCATGATGTAAACCTTCATGGCTTCACCCAACTAGTCCAGTCGCCAACCAGGATAAATAAAAACTCCAGAAAGCACACTACCCTGGATTGGATACTAGTCAGTAAGAGCCCCCAGTCGTATATAACAGGCTGCTTATCAGATATAGCCTCAGTGATCACTCCTCAACATTCCTACTCAAAAAATACCTATACCAAGCTAAACCTGTCATCTACCGTCAAATACGTAAAAAACTAAACTTTAACCCACTCACATTCATCTCATCCCTCAAAGGATGTAACTGGCATCCTCTAAAGTACGTTAGTCTTGATAACGCAGATGAATTTTTTAATACTACCTTCCTGAGCATCCTTAATTACCATGCCCCCATAAGACTTTCCAGAACCAAAGCACAACCCTCCCCATGGCTACAGAAAACCACTAAGTCAGAAATGAAAAACAGGGATAAAGCCTGGGAGCACTGGTGCAAAACCAAACCCCCCTCAACTAGACATAAATTCTTAGAACTATGCAATAGAGTTAAAAAGCTAATAAAACAGGACAAATTCCAATACTACCAGTCTGCCCTAGACTCCTCACAACACAGCCCCAAACAATTCTGGTCCTCCATAAACTCCATCCTCCACCCAGGTAAAGTCAGTACCCCTCCTCCTAACATCCCTCACTCCTCAGAAAATATTGCTACCTCATTCAACACACACTTCACACAAACCATACTATCACTAGCTAAACAACACAACCCCCCTTCCCCTCCAACCCACACCTTCAACTAGTATCTCCCCACTGCCTTCTCTTTTTCTCCTGTACCTACCTCCAACATAAAAAAACTCTTAACTAAACTTAAGCCCACCAAATTAGCAGCAGACAACCTCCCAAGTGAATACCTACAAATCGCAGCTGATGCTCTGGCCTACCCAGTATCCATCTTGATTTACTGATTTACTGATCTCTGTCAGAAAGTTACGTTCCCACACTGTGGAAATTATCACATACAAGTCCCCTCCACAAAGGCAGACCCTCCACAGAACTAACCAATTACCGCCCCATAGCTATTCTCTCTCCACTCTCCAAAATACTACAGAGATGCATACACTCTCAGGTCTCAGACTACCTCCTTACTAACAACCTCCTTTCTAATACTCAGCATGGTTTCCGACCAAACCATAGTAACACCACTGCCTTACCCTCCTTTACTAACACTATCCTTCAGCATAAAAACAATGGCTATCTCTCCTCTGCTACTTTCCTAGACCTATCTAAAGCATTTGACATGGTCCCACACAAACAACTTATCTCTGTCCTCAATAACCTATCCTTCTCTCAGTCAGTCACCAACTAGTTTCAGAGTTACCTGTCTGACCGCCAACAATCTGTTGTATGGCAGAATGACATATCTCCCCAACTACCTGTCTCCATAGGGGTTCCCCAAGGATCCATCCTTGGACCCCTACTCTACTCTGTTTTCACCAATAATCTAGCCTCTGCCACCAAACATGACACACTCATACAATACGCAGATGACTCGACCATCATCTGCTCAGCCCAGTCCCTACCCAAACTGCAAAAAGTCACACAGGAAGCCTTTTCCTCTGTTGAAACTTGGTTATTCGATGCCCAATTAATACTCGGCCCAAACAAAACTAAACTACTCATCTTCCAACCCAACAAACATACTCAAAACAACCCTCACTTTAACATCACAGCAAAAGACAACACCACTATACACCCAACTGAACACACCAAATTACTAGGAGTGGAAATAGACATACTAAAATTTGACATTCACATATCCATGACCATACAAAAAGGCCACAAAAAACTAGGAGCGTTATACAGAAATAAGCAACTTCTCAACAAAGCAGCAAAGATTTCAATAGCAAATTCCCACCTTATTTCCACCCTACTTTATGCCTCTCCGATACATAAAAACCTAAGGCAATGCGATCTAAACAAGCTAGAGACCTGCTACAACAAAATCGCCAAATTCGCCACAGGGGCATCCTACCATAGTCACCACTGTCTCGCACTTGCTGAACTGGGCTCGCTTGAAATCCCTCACCTCCTTCAATGGTATCAACTCTCACTCACCCACAAACTAGTAAACCATCCACTAAATGTCCCATCCCTCCAGAATCTACTCCAACCCTATCGCACCACCAGACCACTAAGATCCAGCAACAAAAATCACTTGCAGATCACTAAAGCCAATAACTCTGCTGGTGAAGCACTATTCTCTTGCACCATAGCCAAATTATGGAACTCCATCCCACCCACAATTACCTCCGTACCATCATGCACCCACTTCACAACTTTACTAAAAACTCACCTAAAAACATGCTGGCTATGCCCTTGCAACTCCCAGTCTAATATCACCCACCCCATCCATCCACTACCTTTCTTTCCACCCCACTAACTGCCTTGATTATAGTAAGCTCAGATGCTCATAAGCCTAGTACTTATTATACAGCAGGAACTTCTTATTGTAACATTTGTTAATGTCTGTTATGTACGTCACAGATAAAGATTCTAGTAGTCTACTAATGTACTATGTTCTTCACCTGTAAATATGCTGTAAGTAATTGCTATATTAAATTGTTAATCGCTATGTATTCCAATGTAACTACTGTGTTTATTTTAACTGTGGAGTTTTTCTCCCCGGGCCTCCGCTGAAAATGGACCTACGTCCAGTCGGACACTCCCGGTCAACAAATGTAAATAAATAAATCAGATGCAATTACCTGAGTGATAGAACCCCGCATTGAAGAAGGTATAGCAGTCTCCATTGCAGCTTTGCTAGTTGGTGTTCCCCTGGTAATACTTCCCTCTTGGATGGTTGTCACAGGACCACCTGCAGCAAAAGGAAATTAAACACTGCACATTAAACCCAAGCACAGCAACAAATCTCCATGCAAGCACCATACCACAAGCCACCAATCTAACACCACACACATCAGACTCCTAGACGGGTCTTGAGCTAATAAATTTGATAATACTGAAAGCCTCTATCACTTGACAAGTTTGCTACTAAAAGTCAGAACAGCTGATAACGATCAGTAGTTGCATCAAACTAGTCCACAAATTTCTTATTTTACCAGTTTCTTTTCTTCAAGTTCACATTTGTTTCATTTTTTTCTTCTTCATACTTTAACCTGCAATTAACTTAGTGATGCCAAATTTCAAGACTACCTTAACAGCAATGGTGTGCCACAAATCATCAGTAATGTTCCTTTACTACACAGGTCTCGAAGGAAAAGACTGGTAGCGATGTGTTTGTTTGTCTTTTTGGCTTTTCCCGGTTATGGGTCGCCAAAGCGGAACTCTGGTCCGCTAATGATTGGCAGTCGATTTTTTTTCTTTCAGAGGCCACTCGACTGCTGTAACGCTTTGCAATTTTTATTCAGCTTATGTATTACAAATGATCAGTGCTGCAGCACACTTGTCAACCACAATGATAAATGAGCACAGCAAACAGCATCAGGTAACATGAAAAAAATATTTAAAATAAACCCAACAGGTACAGAGAAACTAGTCAAAAACTTACTTAGTGTTCTATTACAGTACCACATGAAGTAAGTTTTCAAAGACCAAAACAACTAACATTTCATAACCATCAGACAACTGTGGAACAATGGCCAATGAGAAGCAGGGCAAAAATTAAAACCTTCCTGCAAGCAATCCACTGGATGTTACTCAGAAGCGTTATATAAGTAACTCAAGACCTTTAATATCACCTCACCCAATAAGCCCTTTATCTTCTCTGAAAGTACAGTTGTGCAAAATCTTACCATAGCATTAGATGTCCTTCTCTTCACTGTTGCAGCAATCTTCACCTTAATGATCTCCTGCCAAGGATAGCTCAACATCTGGTCAGTATACCAAAGCCTTCAGATCTTGTATGTGCCCTATGTCAACACTTGCACTCCCCATACAGGACATAAGGCATAAAAAGTGAAACAGATGCAGATACCCAGAACTGAATTACCCCAGTAGAGAACAGTCTCCACAGGACAAAGGGAGCTATGCACATCCAAGAGTAAATGCAGATGGAAAAGGGGGATCCTCATCCAGGAGGGTAACCAAATCAAGACCACACAGAAAAAAAAAGGAGGGAGGAGGGAGGAGGGAGGGATGGACCAAACACAACAGTGAAGAGGAGGACCATCTACTGTTATGGTAAGATTTTACACAACTGTACTATGTCCTTCTATATCTCAGTTACAGTATTCTTCAACTTAAGGAGAGTAAAAAAGCACAACAAAAGGAGTTGGAGACGGAAGGTTATGAAAGAATAGCTGTGTAAAATCTTAGCATAACATTAGATGTCATTCTCTTCTCTGCTGCAGTATTCTTTACATGAGGGAGTTCTCTGCTGTAGGTGACCTGACATCGGTCAGTATACAAAATCCTTTCACTACTGTACGGTGCATGGTATGTCGCACATAGGCTGCTCCCTATCTCAGAAATGAATTCCCCAAGAGGAAAGCCAGCCTAAGTAGGGTATGACCATCCAAGGAAAATAACCAAACAACCAGGGGAAAGGAGGAAGGGAGGGATTGGGATACTAAATCAAAGAGAAGGGCATCTATCACTACAGTAAGATTTTACACAACTACTTTATGTCCTTCTATTCATCTGTTATGTTTTTCTATTAATCTGTTGCAGTACTCTTTACATGAGGGAGATTACAAATGCTCATGAGGAAAGGGAGGAGGAAGAGGCTTCTGAGCTCTCCAGAAAGCCATGGAGTACATCTGGAAAACCTTGCTCTAGACTTAGAAATGCCATCCAATTTGTAATGTTTAGTGAAGGTATGTACAGAAGTCCATGTAGGCACTTCAAGAATAGTGCTAGTGTCTAATCCCTTGAAGAAAGCCCCTGATGAAGCTACAGACCTAGTAGAATGGGCCTATAAGTTGCCTATGCATATCCAGAGTGTTTAACACATTCTCACTAAAATTTTGTGGAGAAGGAAAGAAGGTTGGTAAATGAATGGATTGTTTAGGTGACAATGCGTTAAACTACCTTGGGCATAAAAGAAGGGTTGTTATGCAAGGACACCTGTCATTATGGAAAGCCAGAAAGGGAACAGAGGCCATCAGGGCCTGGAGCTCAAACACACATCTGGCTGAAGTTATAGCTTGGAGTAATAGTTTTCCAGTTGCAACGCTGCAGGGATGCTGATGAAGCTGGTTCAAAAGGAGGGACAGTCATCTTTTCAAGTACAAAATTAAGATCCCAGGGAGGAGGGATAGGTTTTCCTGGGAGGTCTAATGTGAAGGACTCCTTTAAGAAACTGTTTAGCCTTAAATCTGCTAACTGGGGGGATAGAGGTAGACAGGCAAAAAGAGCTGACATATGGGCCTTCACTGAAGAGGAGGCCAAGCCAGCACTGAGCAATTCACACGAACTGGAAAGAACCAAGGGGACTTCCATTGATAGTGGATCCCAGTTTCATGAGAGACACCAAAGTGAAAATCTCCTCCACGTGCATAGGTAAGATTTTCTGGTGTTGGTTTTCTTGACCTCCTCCATGACCCTTAGGATGTCCTCAGAGAACAGGTGTCTGAAAGGAATTAAAACCCCATCACCCACAGAGTCAACTGGAGGGTATACAAGTGGGGATGGATGAGAGTTCCTTTTGTCTCGTGTGAGATGGTTCACCCTGTAAGGTAACTTGTGGTGTTTGCCCTTGGATAAATGCAGCAAAAGAGATAATCAATACTGTCTTGGCCAAAAGGGAGTCATCAGCAAGACTTCTGGTTTGTCCTGTTGAATTCTGAACAGGACTTTCAGAATGATTCTTGGGGGGGGGGGGTGCATACAGAAACCTTGCCTTCCAACAGAAAGAAAGGGTGTCCACCTTCCAGACCACAAGGTGTGGAGCTCTGGCATAAAGCTGTGGAAGGTTTTTGAAGGACGTGAATTCCTGTGCCTTTTGAGGAGGAACAGAGACTGTCATGAGGTCTATCTGTATCCTGCACCCCAGGAAGATGTGATCCTGAGAGGGGAAAAGAACAGATTTTTTTGTGGTTTATGGTGAATCCCAGACATTGTAGAATCGAAATAGCAAGGGGGATGTTTTGCTTTAGGATCTCTGGGGAGGTTGCCATAAAGAGATCATCCAGGTAAGGGAAAACGTGGATGCCACGAAGCCTGCAGTAGGTAATCACAGGGGCTAGACATTTGTAAAAACCCTTGGTGCAGTATAAAGTCCAAAGGGCAAGGCAGAGAACTGAAAATGCCAGGAAGCCAAAGAGAAATGTAAAAACTTCCTGCAGTTGGGAAAGATGGAAATGTGTAGGTATGCATCTTTGATATCCAAGGAGGCCAAGTAAGCTCGTGACAGAATAAGGGAGAACAAGGTTTGAAGAGTTAACATATGGAAGGAAGGTGTTGAGATGAGACAGATCCAAAATGGGTCTCCAAGGACCATCCTTTCTGGGCACTAGTAACATTCTGGGGTAGAAACCTCTTCCTTTTTGGTCTTGAGTAACTTACTGAATGAGCTCTCATCTCCACAGGTCTAGTAGTACCTCTTGAAAGGAGGGTAGTTGTTCCTTTGGTGGTTGAGGGGTGCTGCTGAAGGAAGGCAGAGAATCCCATACCAGAAAGTATCCTTTTTGAATAACAGAGAGAAACCAGGAATCTTTTGAGTTATGCTTTCCCAGACTAGCAGAGACAAAAAGAGGTGCTGGAAAGGCAGAATGAGGGTGACGTGGTTTGGACAGAGGGAACCAGGCTTGTCTGAAAAGGGTCGCTTCTGAGCCAGAGTTGCAGGAGCAGGAGCAGCTCTGGACTGCTGGGGCCTCCTACCATCCTTTTTTGTTTTAGATTGGACAGGGTGGGAGTGCCTACATAGAAAAGCAGTTTTTGTCAGGTAATTCTGCTGAAATTTAGGCACTGGAGAGACATAGATGCATTTCAATTCCTGCAATTCCTTTCCCTTTTCCTGCACAGATTTAAATAAATTAGCAGTTGTGGGGTCAAACAATGCAGAGCTGTCCAAAGGGGCCTCCATAAGCTTAGATTTAATGTCCTCTAGTAATGGCTGGAGTCTTAACCAGGATAATCTCCTTCAGACACATCCAGAGACAGCTACCCTCTGCCAGAAGCTTCTGCAGCATCATAGCTGCATTTGATGGCGTGGCGGGCTACCTGTAAGGAGGCTCCAAACAAGGATGCAGTCAAGGTTTTATTCCCAGAGTCAGGCAAATCAAAAATGACCTGGAAGAGTTGGGACAGAAGCCCTAGGGCAAATTTTGTCTCGTGTGTTTGGCAATTAATGGCTCTAAATGCCAAGGTGGCTGAAGTGTACACCTTCTTGCCCAGCCTTTCCAGGATCCTGCTTGTCCTTACCAGAAGGAAGGAGACAGGTTGAAGGCAGTAACCTGGATGGTTTGTCTGAAGCCACAGAAATAACCAATGGGTCTGCTGAAGGACATTTAAACAATAACTTAGTCTTCAGGGACCTTGTAAAATCAGTCAGGTTTCTTAGGGGCAGGAGGCCAGGAATCAGGGCCCTTGGAGGCAAAGGCATTCAGAAAAGCAGATAACACAGGATGAATAGCTGAAGGGCTAGGTGACTCCACTTGTAGAAGGTCGTATCATCTCTTTTGTACTTCATATACCTGGCTGCTATCCCATTTGAAATGATCTCTCACTTTGACTAGAGTCTCACCAAAAGAGAGTTCTTCCATGGGTTACTCACAGTTCCACTGGATTCCTCCTATGGGGAAGCATAGTCTAGAGCGGAGGGGGATCTGTGAAGAATAGGCCAGAGATTCCTCTTCTTAGGATGTCTTTTCATCTGAAGAAACCTTTTCCCTAACCCTTTTATGTGGACAGGCTGTGCAGGGGGGAGTAGGTATTGAAAGACCTGAAGGGGGCTTAATTCATTCACTCCAATCATGCTCAGAAAGTTTGCACTGTAACTTCCAATGGGCAGAGCCTAAGCCTTTTGACAGAATAAACTGTCCCCACATTTCAAACAAATGTTCCTATCTATGGAATTATAGGGGTCACTAAAGAAGTGCAAATGTGAAACTCTTCAACACAAATCTCTTATTACAGTGGAAGTATTATTTAGGTTCTAGGTCTTAAATCAAATGTTATAAGTCACAATAAACACAGTGACTATTATATTTGTAATATTTTGTAAACAACCTACAATATCTCAACAACCACTTAAGTTCACACATACTGTCATCAGCATTTTATTCGTCTAGCTGAGAGCTTTCATATGAGGATAAGGAGTTTTGTCGGTTTTATTTGGTTGTTGAGATATTTAGAAAAATGTGAAAATTATATGTATATAAATTAATATCATAAAACAACAGTTAAATATCTATTTAGATGCACTAGACAGAGGTCAAATATTAATGCAGTTGAGTTTGATACTGTGTAAGCTATAATGTGAAATCTTTTAAAGCCTTGTACATAGCATGGTTTTGAAATTATTGATGCAAATGTGAACAAGCACTATTTGATGCCTAGAGGCGTCAGTAGGTGTTAACTGCAGATACACCTGGAGGTGGCACCCAAATGTAATGAGTTAAGGGGCATAAGTGCCTTGAAAAGGCCTTGTGTGAATTGTTCCCAATCACTGAGAGGGTCATTTCAGGACAAGTGTTTAGTTTTCTGCTTCTTTTGATGCAGGTCTGCCCTATGTAACAGAGGAAGCCCCAGACATAGGCCTACATTCAGAATGAATTCCCTCCCGCACCAGGATCTGAGATATCCCCTTTCGGCCTTCGGTAATCACGAGCCTTGGTTCCACCTATATATCTGAGATGGATGTCTGCTCAGCCTCTGAGGATGTGAGTGAAGTCAGATCCAAGGCAGCCTCAACAGTGGGCTCAGCCTGTGATCCAGAACCAAGAACCGCATGCATCTACAGGCTCTTATCCCTCTCAGGAGAGAGGTCTGTAGTAAAAACTGCAGCAGAAGCTTCAGACCTTGGCTTTTTGGCCTTACTCTTAGCGCCAGACTTGACCTTGGGCCCTGAGGATCCCTCCATCATGATTTTAGCTAGCAACTTTAAGTGCTGGTTTTCCAAGTAAATGGCTAAGGAAAGTCTGCTTCTAAGGGTTTCGGGCACAAAGACCTAGCAAATGGGACAGAATATGTGGTTGTGACTAGGCCCTAGACAGAATAAACAATGGAGATGGCTGTCTATGTGGAATTTGTCTTGCACACTGGCATTTGCCTTTTTTGGATTACATGAACCCTACCACAAAAAGTACAGTTTTGTACCTACCATAAATGTAGATGTTTGAATGTTCACACTGCTGCAGTCATTACACTTGGGTTATCCTGCCATCAGGCGGTCCCCGCAGTCGGCCTGAGTTCTAAAGTCTTGGTCCGGCGTCGGTTGCTGTCGCTTCTTCCGTGACGTCAGAGCACCAGGGGTATATAAGATGCATCTGACGCCATTTTCTTCAGTTTTTCTTGCCCCAGATGTCAGGTGCCCCCAAGTAGGTAGGCAATACATATTGCTAATAAAAAACATACATATTAAATAAAAACAATACCTTCAGTTACAAGCAAATACAACACAAAGGTTGTATAGGATAGAAAGGTATAGATAAGTACAGCTAGTTCAGAGGGGATGGAGGGAGGGTAACCTGGACTGCAGCAGTGTGAACACTCGAACATCTACATTTATGGTAGGTACAAAACTGTACTATGTTCATCGTGTTACACTGCTGCAGTCATTACACTTGGGTAGAATCCCAAAGCTAAGGTTGGGTGGCTGGGTCTATAAAGAGTTAGGATTGGCTATGAGGCCCTGCAGAACTGCAGTGGCAAATCCTGCTCTGGATTTAGAGTAAAGAGGCAAGTGGTAATGCTTGGTAAAGGTGTGCACTGAACTCCAAGTTGCAGCCTCCAAAATTTCCTCGGTAGGTACTCCTCTGAGAAAGGCTGTTGAAGTGGCTGTTGCCCCGGTGGAATGTGGCCTAATGTTATTTTGGACGGATTTTCCATGCTGTGTGTAGCAGTAATGAATACGGTGTCCTATCCATTTGGATATAGTCTGCTTTGAGATAGCCTTGCCCTGTGATCCTGCAGCATATGCTACAAACAGTTACTCAGTTTTCCTGAAAGCTTTTGTTTTGTCCAAGTAGAAGCGTAGCTGCCTGTGTATGTCCAAAGAATGCAGAAGTTTCTCCCCTTTATTCTGGGGGTTTGGATAAAAAGTTGGCAAATGGATGGTTTGGTTAAGAGCCACACTAGATACCACCTTTGGCATAAAGGTAGGGTTTGTCATTAAAGAAACCTTGTCCTGATGAAAAATTATAAAATGTTCCACTGTCATTAATGCCTGTAGCTCTGAGACTCTTCGTGCTGAAGTTACTGCCAGGAGCAGAGCTGTTTTCCATGATAAAAATTTTAGAACGGCTGTATTGGCTGTCTCAAAAGGTGGTAGGGTCAGTTTTTCCAAAAGAAAATTGAGGTCCTAAGTTGGTGTTGGTGCTCTCCGGGGCGGTCTTATGTTTTTAGCCCCTCTGAGGTATTGCTTTAGCAAGGGATGAGAGAATAAAGGAGGATCTGTGTTGTAATGTGCTGAAATGGCAGAGGCGTGGATCTTAATTGATGAGAAGGACAGGCCTCTGTCCAGCATCTCAGTTAAGTATTGTAAAATCTGGGGAATGTTTGGGACAAGAGGGTCAAGGCTTTGAGCCTGGTTCCAGGCGCAGAATCTCTTCCATTTTTCTGAGTAAGCTTTCCTGGTGCTAGGCCTCCTGGCCTCCAAAATGACATCCGTAACAGCTTTAGAGAGAGGTATTGCCTTTTTGACTAATGAATCTGCCATGCAGCCAGATTTAGGGTTTTGAGCTGAACGTGCAGGATCTGATTGTTTTGTTGAGTCAGAAGGTGTGGAATTTGAGGCAAAATCCATGGTGGGCCTTGAGCTAAGTTCTTAAGATGGGGTACCAGTGCTGGCGTGGCCAGTCTGGAGCAATCAGGATCATCTGTGTTTTTTTCTTGTCTGGCTTTTAGGAGTACCTTTGGAAGGAGAGGCAGTGGCGGGAAGGCATAAACTTTTAGGCTTTTCCAGCTGAACAAAAGAGCATCCACTTTCCATGCTTGTGTGTGATAAGCCCTTGTGCAGAATTTTTATAGTTGGCAATTCAGTGGGGAGGCAAAAAAGATCTATGTCTGGGCATCCCCATTTTTGCGTTACCATGCTGAAGATTTGTGGATTCAATTTCCATTCGTGAGGGTCCATGATATTTCTGCTTAGATCGTCTGCCAGAGTATTTTTCTTTCCTGGCAGGAATTGTGCTTGCAGGTGAACTTGATACATTAGAGCTGTGTTCCACAAGGTCATGGCTTGCCTGCATAGGGGATAAGAATGAGTGCCCCCTTGCTTGTTTATGTACCACATTACTGTGGTGTTGTCTGTCTAATAATAATTGTCCTGGATGCAGAAGGTCCTTGAAAGCTGTTAGGGCATTTTGAACAGCCAACATCTCTTTTTGATTTTTTGTGAAGATGCACCTGGTCTGTGGTCCATTTGCCCTGAATGCATTTTCCTGCCATGTGTGCTCCCCAGGCATAATCCGAAGCATCTGTTGTTAGAGTCTGCCTGGCTGTGGGTAGGATAAAAGGCTAACCCTTGTTTAGATGACATGCCTGTGCCCACCATCGAAACTCCTGTTGTAGGCTGGGAACCATTGGTATTACTGCTTCTAAACTGTGTGAGTGTTGAGTCCAAACACTTTTTAGGTACCATTGTAGTTTCCTCATATGCAGTCTGGCATATGGTATTAGTAGTATGCAGGATGCCCATGAATCCCAGGGCCTGCAGAATTTTTCTTGCAGGGAGATAGGACTTTTTTGCCAGTAATTGAAAATATTGAGTTAGTTGAACTCGTTTGTCTGGTGTGAGGTAAGCCACCTGGGCCGTTGTATTTAAGCTGGCACCCAGGAATGCAATATGTTGTGAGGGCACTAGTTTTGACTTCTTTTCGTTTACAGTGTACCCTAGAGAAATTAGCAACCTTTTTACAAATGCCAGATGCTGTAGAAGAATGTCCTTTGTCTCTGCTTGAATGAGGCAGTCGTCCAGGTATAGATATATTTGAATTTCTTTTTGTCTGCAAAATGCAATTACTGGTGCCAGGCACTTTGTGAAGACCCTGGGCACAGTAGATAAGGCAAAGGGCAGTGCAGAGTATTGGTAGTGCATTGTACCAGCTTTGAATCTGAGGTATCTTCTGCAATTTTGTCTGATAGGGACATGCAGGTATGCCTCTTTGAGGTCCAGAGTAACAAGCCAAGCCTTCTTGCCCAGCATGGGTAGAAGCTGCTGTAATGTCAACATTTTGAATTTTGGAATATCCAGGTAAGTATTTAGAATTGAAAGGTCTAGTATGGGCCTCCAGGCCTTGTCCTTTCTGGGGACCAGGAAGAGTCTTGAGTAAAAGCCTTGTCCTTGTTCCTGTTGTGGTACTTTTTGAATAGCTCTCGTGTCCATGAGGGCTGAAATTTGTTTTTGTGCCTCTGCCCATTGATTTTGTGGCAGGTCTGGCATTCCTTTTAGCCTTGGTAAAGTATGAAAGTGGAACCTGTAACCTTGAGACACAATATTCAGAACCCATTTGTCTTGGGTGATTGATTGCCAGTTTTGAGAAAAAAGTGCTAGTTTTCCCCCAAGGGGGCTTCCAGAAGGGAAGTGCTTGGCGTGCAAAGGGGAAAGTCATTGGGACTGTTTCCTGTAAGGTTGAGACTTGTCCTCACCTCCTTTTGGGGTTGAGGTGCCCCACTGTCGTAGTCTGTCTGAGCCTTGGGGTTGAGATCTGCCTCTTGAGCGTCTGTATCTGCCTCTCTGTGGCCTGTCTGACACTGGAAAGGACAAATTCTTTGTTGGCCAATTTCTGCTAAATCGAGGTGGCTGTACCTGTAAGAAATCTTTGACTGTTTGCATAGATTCAGCTTTATCCTCCATTTTCTTTAACACCTCTTCTGCCTTAACACCAAACAAGGTATCATGCTGTAAAGGAGCATCCAATAATTTTGCCTTAACATGATTATTGGTAAACTCTGTTCTTTTAACCAAGCATGTCTTCAAATCATAGAACTTGTAACTGTGGCTCTACAAGAGGCCTCTAAAGAATGAAAACCACATTGCAGAGTATGTTTTCCCACCTGTTCAACTGCATGCAATACATCCTGCATTTCTTTACAATCAGGAGCTTCTGAGCTTGCAAGCTCTTTCTGTTTTAACTGAGCCATTAAATATTGCTGGTACTTAAGCATGTGAAACTGGCAATTTAAAGCCCTTACGGCTAAAGTTGCAGAAGTGTATACTTTCTTCCCCCATCTATCCAAAGCTCTGGAATCTCTGTCAGAGGGTACTGGATTTTTTTGCAATGGAAGCCTTAACCCCTTTTGGACCCTGGGAAATAGTTTCTGGATCAGCAAATGGGTTTTTATAAAGAAACTTGTAAGAGTCAAGGACTCTATAATACCCATCTGGCTTGGCTGGTGCAGGGGGCAAAAAATCAGGAGATAAGCTGGATTCAGAGAACACATCATCCACAATATCTAGCACAGGCGGAATAGCCAGGGGCCTGTGCTGAGGCAATAAAATGAAATCCCTGAGCCTTTTCTTGGATTCTGAGTAATCCTGACTTTCCCAATGGAAATGCTCCCTCATGGTACGTAAAGTTTCCCCAAAAGAATAATCTTCAGGAGGAGAGGCTGAAGGGATATATTCTTCAGCATCAGAGTCCTCATGGGGGGGGGTAGAGAGTATCCCTGGTCTGAAGAGGAATCGGAGGAAATGGAAACCTGACCAGAGGAAATCATAGTCTGTTTCCTGCCTAGGCCTTTTCTCAGGAGGGGGATTAGAACCCCTGATTAGAGTAATGAGGTCTTCGGCCATTTTAAGCATCTGTTTCTTAGGCATAGAGGACTGTCCAGGAGAATGCTGTACTTGCTTCTTTGTCTTTAATGGCACTTTTGTCTTGGCTGTTGCTTTAATGGCAAGTTGTAAAGGTCTGAAAACACCCTCAGAAGCCGATGCCTGTTCAGCGGCTCCGGACCCATCTGAGGGATTAGTTTCTGTAGGCCCAATACCTTGAGTTTCCAGAGGCCTGGTTGTCTCCACGTGGGAGTCGGAGGCGGCCTGTGGCTCTGAGGTAGCGGGTGTCAGGGGCTGCGAAAGTGCCTCACTGAGAACCAGCGACTGGCCTAGATCATCTTTCATCGGTTTTGGACCTCGGATGCCTGTCTTTATCCTTGTCTTTGCGTTTTTTCGGTATTGTGGTCGCCGGTTGATGCAACGGCATAGTATACTTGAACCTTTGGCCAAAGTAGTGCAAAGCAAAATCAAAACGTCTTTTTATAGTGCGTTTGTTAAATCTAGCACAAAACCTATAACTAGTGACGTCGTGATCAGGGCCTAGGAAAGGAATACAGTAAGAGTGGAAGTCCTTATGAGGTATTTGCTTCCTACAAGAAATACAATTATTAACTTTTTCTGACATTGGTCTGAGGCAAGAAAAAATTTCCCCCAACAGGGTACTTAGCTTTACTGAAGACTTCGGATCTGAAATTCGACTTCAAAAATCTCAGGAGTCAGCTGACCAGCACTTGTGAACTGCTTCTGCTACCGCGCGGCAAGAAAGAGTGAAGAAAATGGTGTTGGATGCATCTTATATACCCATGGCGCTCTGTCATCAGGGAAGAAGCGACAGCGACCGACACCGGACCAAGACTTTGGAACTCTGGCCGACTGCGGGACTGCCTGACGGCAGGATAACCCAAGTGTAATGACTGCAGCAGTGTAACACGATGAACATCAGTAACAAGAAAAAAAAGAGAGAGATTTACCCAACAGGGCACTTATGAGAAATTCGCTGGAACACAGCTAACAGCTTGGCAAGTAGACTGACGTTGGAAGATTCAGAGTGGCAGCAGAGAAGTTCTGAGATAAGTGCGTGCATACGTCACTTTTATGGCCAACACAAGCGAGCAGCCTATGTGCAACATACCATGTACCCTACAGTAGTGAAAGACTTTTGTATACTGGCTGATGTTAGGTTACCTGCGGCGAACTCCCTCATGTAAAGAATACTGCAACAGATAAATAGAAGGACATCAGCCCTCAACAAACCCATTTAGGATGGCCCAAAGAAAACCTGCTCTAGCCCTAGAAACCATTCCCAGCTTATAATGTTTAATAAAGGTATTAAAAACAAAAAAACAATCAAGCTGGAGCCGTAATACACAAAACGAATTTAATGTAAGCACTTTCGGAACAGACAATACTCTTCCTTCATCAGACAAAAAAAAAACATTAATTGGGCGCAGTTTTATAATAAAGTGACTTAGCACCAGACAGAAAATCTTTTCCATTTGGACATACAAGACTTTCTAGTTGCAGGTTTTCTTGCCTCCTGTAAAACCGTGATTTGTCCTCAAGAAAAAAGGTGCCTAAAAGGGATCAAAACCCTTTCACCCACAGTGTCAGTTAAAGAGTGGACAAGTGAGGATGGATGAGTGACCCCTTGTCTTTTTTGAAGAGATCCAACGGGTGAGGTAACTTGTAGTGATTGCCCCTGGCCAGATGCATTATGAGTGGGAACCAGTGCTGTCTTTGCCAAGAGAGACACCATAGCAAGATTTTTGGGCAGTCCAGATTAATTTTCTGCAGGACCCTTGGAAGCAGTGGAATGGGAGGGAAGACAGAGAGAAACACCACCTTCCAAAGAAAAGAAAGGGGGTCCATCTTCCCTGCCAGATGACATGGCACTCTGGAACAGAAGACAGGGAGCTGTTCAGAGGGGAGGCAAAAAGATCTACCCGGGGAATACCCCACCAATGGACTATGTCCAGAAACATGTTTCTGTGAAGCATCCATTTGTGAGCCTGTGTTTTGGACTTGCTCAAGGAGTCTGCCACTAGATTGTGTTCTAAAGGAATATACACTGCCTGTAGAGTTAACTGATGGCCAGATCATAGGCCTGAAGATCCAGCCTGCAAAGAAGGCAAGTCTTTGTGCCCCGCTGCTTGTTGACATACCAAATCACTGTGATGTTATCTGTGTAAACTTTCAGGGGGCCTGGAGAGAATATGGGGTGAAAAGACTGAAGGGCCAGAATCAGAGCTTTCATCTCTTTGATGTTGATATGGTCTGATTTCTGATGGGGGTGGCCAGAGACCCTGCATTTTCAGATGACCACAGGAAGCCCCATGTCTGAGGCCCTGGTGAACAGCTCTTGAGAAGGAACAACAGGCAGAAAGAACAGGCCTAGGTTCAGGATAATGCTGAAACCACCACTCGAATTCCCGCTTGAGAGAAGGAAGGAGAGGTATTCTGAAATCCAGAGGGTGGCAATGCTGAGGCCATACTTGACTTGATGTACCACTGAAGCTACTGCATATGCAGTCTGGCAAGAGGGAGCATCGAGATAGAAGAAGCCATGAATCCTAGGGCCTGAAGAATCTCTCTGGCTGGAATGGCAGTCAGAGGAAGAAGAGACTGAAAAAAAGCGGTCAAGGACTAAACCTTTGGAGGTGGAAGAGAGGCCAACATTGATGTCTGACTCCTGCAGGACAGATGCACATGATCCTGAGTGTGTGTCAGGACAGACTTTTGGAAGTTGATAGTGAACCCCAAACTTTAGAGGAGAGATATAGTGAACTCTACAGCCAGTAACAGGCAACTGGGAGAAGGTTCCTGAATCAACAGGTCGTCTAAACAAGGAAAAATCTGAATGCCTTTGAGCTTACAAAAGGCAATTACAGGAGCTAGCCATTTTGTGAATATCCTCAGGGCTGTAGAGAGGCCGAAGGGCAAAGCAGAGAACTGACAATGAGAGGAAGAAATAGAGAAATGTTAAAACATCCTGAAGATAGGGTGAATGGGAATATGAAGGCAGGCCTCCTTCAGATCCAAGGACACCGAAAGCCTGTGACGGAAACAGGGTTTGAAGAGAAAGCATCTGAAAAGAAGGAACACCATGGAAAGTGTTGAGCAAGGAGAGATCCAAAATAGTTCTCCAAGTTCTCTCCTTTCAAGGAACCAGGAACATTTTGGAGTAAAATCCCTTTTCCTCTTTGGAAGGAGAAACAGACTGAACAGTTCTCTGGTCCACCAGGGACCCAAGAACCTCTGAAAAAAGAAGTTACTCTCTAGGAGATTGAGGAATTCCTGATAAAAGGAGACAGTTCCACACCAAGAAATAACACTAACGGAGGAGACAGAACTTAAGCATCTAAGGTGATAAGTTGCCAGTTTGGAAGACAGAGGGACAGCCAAAGGGACATGGGAGCCTTCAATTCACCAATCCGATCATAACCTTTGAATGTTTGCATCCTCACCACTTCTTAAGCTAATTTGGTGGACTTCCTTATTATATGAAAGCAGTCGCATTTTCAAACTGTCTCTAAGCCCTAATAATGACTGGACGTGCCGCTTGACCACATAAAATAAGTATTATACCATGACCCCCCCAAAACGTGCACGCTGATTGGCCAGCGTGCACATTGTAAATAGAGTTATACTAATGGAAAGGTCCGTGCCCGGACTTTTCCATTAGTATAACTCTACTTTAAACACTGTCTCGCTATGTTAAATGGGTTTAACATAGCGAGACAGCTTTAAAATAACGGAGATCTCCGTTGCTTATTTTAAAGCTGTCTCGCCATGCTAAACCCATTTAACATAGCGAGACAGGTTTAAAAAAGCAACGGAGAAAGCAAGATCTCCATTGCTTTTTTATGTTCGCTATGTTAAATGGGTTTAACATAGCAAGACAGTTTTAAAATAAGCAACGGACATCTCCGTTGCTTATTTTAAACTGTCTCGCTATGTTAAACCCATTTAACATAGCTTAAAAAAAAAAGCAACGGAGATCTTGCTTTCTCCGTTGCTTTTGCCAACTCTGATGTACTGCGCAGGCACGCAGTACATCAGAACTGACGCGGATGCCAGACATCTGCGGAAGGGCAGTAAACAGGCATTATACTATGCCATTATTTAAGAAAAGTAATAGTTTCTTTTCTTAAATAATGTCATGGTATAATAGCAATAACTCACTTCTGGGTGTGGGTAATGCTGTATTTACCCACGGTTGGCTTTGTTTGGTCCCACAGGCTTCGCCCTCGGGACCAAACCACGCCAACCGTGGGTAAATCCAGCATTACCCACATCCAGGCATGGGTTATTGCTATAGTAGCTTCTTCCAGCAGAACATGAAAGACTACTGAGCCTTTGGTCCAAATTTCTTCACCTCCATAAGCAACAAGTTTCACACACATTGCCAAATCAAGCCTTCCACCATGACACACACTACCAAATGTTTCTGCTGTCATAACACTACACTTGGAACCTATGTCAACTTTGACCTCTGTGGGTTTGTCATTTATCCAAACAGTACAAAACACTTAATTCTTTGCCCATAAATCTACTGCATTGACTGCTTCATGAAGAACTGACACACCATCCATATAATGGGCAGGGTTGCAGCTCTCTAATTGAACTTGTTTCTTAAAATGTTCCCTTTTAATAAAAGAATGTCGGCCCTTTGATTTATGAAAACTTTTGAAATTGTTCCACTTATTGTATTTGTGGCATTGGTGAACAAAAGCTAAACATTTTTCCCTTTTAGATTCATGACTTCCACCACAATTACGACAGTTGGCAATGAAACTAGGTTAGTGCCCATGCTTTGAGTTTGCTGAATCACTCTTATGCTTCACTGAGACTGTGTAAACTCTGGAATTTGCTGGAAAGTTTTGGGGTTTACCAGTGAGTGCTGCAGGGGCTACAGCCGCTGCCATGTGCTTGGGCCTGCTTCTTTTAATAACATGCTGCATACTATCAACATGAGCTTTATCAATGTGCCTTCTCGAGCTATTCTCATTTGTACTTTTCTGTGAGCTCATATATATGACAAATCTCAATGGCCTTATTCAAAGTTAAATCACTATCACGAATCAAAATCTTTCTCACAGCATCATCTTTAATACCACACAAGTCTGTCCTTTATCTCATCCCTTATCACCAATTTTAGCTTTATTTCTCAAGTCAGTTATATATAGGTTCATAGGGTCACAGCTGTGTACTAGCCTAATGACCCTGGGGCCTTTACAAGCCTAGCCATAGGACTACCCTGGCATCATGCCAACTGACCTTAGTTCCCAGTGCCTCTGTCTAGTAGAGCCACTGGAGGTATCCCCAGGGTGAATTTTCTATTTCCCATCCACTCATCAAGATTTCTCTTGAAGAGGGTCAGTGAGGTTCTCTGCTTGACATGTATGGAAAGTCTATTCCATAGTATGGGCAGTCTTCTGGGTTATGAACCTGTCCCTCCAGTACTTTCTGTTGATTGGGGTAATGAGGTTGTGGTCTCTGGAGCGTGTGGTGCAGACAGACTGGGATTTCTTTAGATGTAGCACTTCTAGCAGAGCTGGGTCAGACATGGCTTTGTAAGTCAAGCAGGGATCGCCTGTAAGTAGGCGATATGAGACAGAGAATAGTTGGGGAGTTTTTTGAGTCTGTCCATATAGGAGAAGTGTTTAAGGCCTAGGATCCTCTTTGTGAGGTACTTTTGCGGCCTCTCCAGTTGTTGCAGGTGTTTAGTGAGGTACATGCAAAATGGGGCATTATACTCGATGACTGGCCTAATGAGGGAAGAGTAGAGGGAGACAATGACCTCTTTCTTCCTGGATGCAAAACCTTTAGTAATATAATGTGCCACATAGGACTTTCTGACCACAGTGGCAAAGTGGTGATCAAAAGAGAGGTTGCTGTCAACCTGTGTTTCCAAATCTCTTATAACGCCTTCTGTGTTCAGTGGACTACCATCGATGTGATAATTCATGGGAACTGGGTTTTTCCCAAAGGGGATGATGACATTTTTTGGCACTGAGCTTAAGACCATGGTTCTGACACCAGTCATTAGTCTCAGTGAGGCCATTCTGTAGGATGTCAACATCACTTGGGGAGTTAATAGCAGCTCCCAACTTGCAATCATCTGAGAACTTTGTCAGCCAGAGTCCCTTTGTGTTGGCCTGAACTTCTGAGAAGTAGATACCAAATAGGAGAGGACCCAGGACCGAACCTTGTGGGACTCCACTCGTGACTAGTCGGCAGTCTGACTTGGAGTCCGCTACTTTCACAATGTGGGTTCTGTGAGCCAGTTTGCAACCCACCTAGTCATATAGGAGTTGATGCCTAGCTTAGTGAGTTTTTCTATGATTCCCGAGTGGGGAATGGTATCAAAGGCCTTGGCCAGATCAAGGTAGGCTGCATGAACCCAACTTGCCTTCATCCACAGCTCTGGTGACTGACCCAAAGAAGCTGATCTACCCTTCACAAAATCAAACTGTGTGGGATCCAGAGTTTGGAGATTCCCTATATCCTTGTTTATTAGTTCCATGATGATGATGCATTCCATAGCTTTGCATATCAGACTTGTCAGGCTAACAGGCTGATAGTTCCCAGGGTCTGTAGTCGCTCCTCCTTTGTGGAGATGGATGACTGTAGCAGTCTGCCATTCAGTAGGGACAAAGCCTGAGGTGAGGCTGTGATTGAAAAGGGCACATAGGTGAGGTGCCAGTTCACTCTGTAGTTCATGTAGAACACAGGCAGGGATATTGTCAGGTCCCATAAAAGCTGTATTTTTGGCCTTGGACAGTGCTGTTTTAACCTGTGCGGCAGTAATAATGGGTGTCTGGCAATCTACTGGTATTGTGATTGGTCCTTGGGGGGGGGGGGGCTAAAGCTGGCACTGAATCTGTCAGCCAGTATATTGGCAATATCTGTTGGCTCGGTACAGGAGGTACCATTGTGCAGAGCTCAGGGCAAATCTGGGTATTGCCGTGGAGATTCTTTACATAACTATAGAAGGCCTTGTGGCTGACTTTACTATTTGCTGCAATTATGTTTTCATAGCTAGCTCTAGAGGATTTGATGAGGGATCTCAACTTTTTGTTGAGGCTGATAAGGGAGTTTTTCCAGTCTTGGGACGTCATCTTATTCTGCATCAGTTTCCTCCTCCTGTTGCAGAGTTTGCTTATGGCAGGGTATCACCAGATTGGCTTCCTTTTTTGTAGGAGAGCATCTTGGTTTTATCGGGTATGGCGAGATTCATGCATTTGTGTACATGTTCGTACAGTGCATTGGTGTATGATTTGGTGGTCATGCAATTATTCTCCATTTGCATGGGTGCCGTGAAGTTAGCCACCTCTGTTTTTAGGAGCCCAAAGTTAGCTTTGGAGAAGTTTTTCATGGTGGTTACCTTTGCGGGGGGGGGGGTGCCAAGGTGATTAGTTTGTGGTCGGATCTAACCAGGGAAGAGTTGACTAATGGTGTAGAGCAATGGTCGCCCATGTTAGTAATGACCAGGTCAAGGATGTTGCTACCTCAAGTGGAAGTAAGAATGAGCTGGTCCAGGGCACTGGAATTAATGAATTCCAGGAAACATTGGGTAAGTGTATTGCTACACGAGTAGTTTTCCCAGTTAATGGTGTAAAAGTTTAACCAGGCTTTTGATCCCTTGTGTAAAGAAGTGCCTTTCCATTGTTACACTTGTCTGGGGGGTTACACATTTCTCTAAATTTACATTTTAAACACTCTAGGTCCTCCCTTGACTCAGCCTGTACAACATGATGGCGGTTTTCTCCCTCTCCTGTATAGACAGCAGGTCCCCACACAAATGAACATTCCTTTCCTATGGCTTTTGACCCAGCTAAATTATGCAGAATAAAAGCCTTTGTATGATCTTTATCAGAAAATGCCTGTATGAAAATGCCTTACTCTTGCTCAAACACTCTCCAGTTCTCAGGAATATTACTGTGAAACAAAAGTGCATTGGGCTTCCGAAATCCATCTGCCATACCCACAAATATACACAAAACACACTGAAAATATGATCACTGTAAATATGTATGAATAAACTGTGCTGTCAGCTTGTAATAACATTCAAATGCACAATAAACTCTTCAAATACTCTACTTTGCCAAATATACTCTGTAATGGCTGTATTCTGAGAAATATGCCCTGTAATGGCTGTACTTTTGCGAAATAGCTTTACTGTAACACTGCACAAACATGTGAACACTATACACTTCTGATAACTCGAATATCTTTGCTTAATATGAAAATACATGCTTTGCAAAAATGCGGTCATTTCCCTTTTTTATTCGTTTTATGCAAATCAGACCATTTCAAAAATTTTCTGTAGTAATTCAAAAATTTTTATCAATATCGTACATCAGTTTATGCGAATATTATTTAGAACGTCCTGTATGCCTCGTTTCATATTTTATGAAAAAGATAGTGCTGAGCAAGTTTTAATACTTGAAAATAATTTCTGATCCGTTTTGTGAAGTATGCACATTTTAGGGATGATTCACTCCTTTATTTTTCACCAGTTTCAACCAAGTGCCTTAAGTCATTTTAGCCACGCCGCCTCTAACTTCATCCCCTTTAAACATGCCGCTTCTGACACCATGTCGCTTGTCTCTCTCTAGCATAGATGACAAGCAGGCATAGGCGGGGTATTTCATTTAAATGATTTAATACATTGAAACACATCAGGATGGACAGCATCATAAAATATAAACAACCCAAACCTTGCATACATACATGCTTACATCTCAACAGCTTACTACAAAATGGCAGTCTAGCTTGCATGTGATTAGTATTTATACATGTGTACAAGCCCTTGAATGGCTTCTTAAAAGTACATACACATGCATTGATCTACATCTATACTTTGTAATGTGTGGAGTTATTTGCGACTGTAGTCCAGGTTGCTGTCTCAAAATGTCTGAGCTGAAGACATTCCTTATGAATGATGTTATGGTAGCAGATGTCCTACTATCATGTGCTTTTACTAGCCCTTCTAGTATTTTGTCATGGGGATCACAAAGGAAGGCAATGCGACAAGCCTGCCATTTAGATAAAGTTTGTTTACAAGCATCTGCTGTGTCCTGTCATACAGACAAAAAACTAAAAAGTCTAAGTTACCACTTGAGCCTCTCAGTAATGCCTCAACTTGCCTGTGAATGTACAACAAGTGCAGTATCCCTTCCATTTTGTTTTTGGCTCTAGACAAAATACTGGCATCTGAACAGCTTACTTTTCAGTCAGAACCCACTTCTGGTACAATGCAGGGATGGTCCTAAGGTCTATGCTAGCTTTATTAAAATTTCCACACAACTTCCTGAACACCAAAGCTTCCAATTAAGAAATTAACATAGCAAAGACAATTACTCCCAAGAACTTTTTTCAATATGACTTTCATTAACGACAAAGTAAACTGCACCAAAATAAGAAAAGCTTACATTCTCTATCACAAAGTTCGAGCCCCAAGGAGGAAATGGGTCTCTTTAGGTGACCTCAGTTGCTGGGTGTAATGACAAATGTGGATATGAAGATAGGCAAGTTGCAACACATGAAACATACATTATAACTCATATTTAAGACAAACTACTCTCAAAAAACTTGGCCAGATATTTCAGAAAGAGAAGTGCAGGGACACAGTAGTACACTTTGACTTGCTATCTGGGAATCAGAGACTTGTTCCATTTAAGGATTCCTTGTTTTGGACTTCCTGGCCTCCTGTAAAATGCACACCACTTTTGTGGGGAGTGGCCCCTGATGGGGATTAGGTTAAACCAATCAATGAGACTTTTCAGATATAGGTGTAACAGGAAACCCCCTTACTGTGTGTTACCATTATGTGAAAGTCAGAGTTAACGGCACCTTCTCTGCTCATCTGGACTACAGAGGAGAAAATACAGCCATGGTTTATGGCAACAGTAAACAATCAAAACCCTGCGATCACTGCTGCAGTAGTATTTTATGATACATGGTTTATAACCTGGACAAGTATCAGCCTAACTAGCCAGACTTCCAGAGCTTTGAACAACTTCCTACAAGGATGGTCTCCTCCTTATACAAGGGACAGCAGACTAACGCTAACCAGAAAGAGGAGACTGTCCCAAAAAAAAATCTGTTTTTCATTTTAGTGATATCCAACACAGACTAGTACCAGTAAGTGTATCTATGGTATGCTCCACAGAGGGGTCAAACCTTACCACCCTGGGCAATAAGTAATCCAAAGCCTTGCAGATCATTTGTTTTTTTTTTGTTTTTCCCTTTCTGCTTTAACAATGAAGTCCATCAAACACTCCTTGCAGAACATTATGTTTGCTACTTTTCTTTTTTTCCCACTACTTCCTATTTATTCATTCTTTGGCTCGGTGGTGGGAATCGCTAAAGTAGCAACAATCCTGCACATGAACATCTATTACCATGGTATGTTACAGCTGTAAAATATCTGGATTTGAACACCAAGTGCTACAGTAAAACAGTGTTGTACTCTGTTCATCTCAGGGATCATTGCGGCAGATGGACAGGAAAAACACTAAAGCAGTAGTAAAGCCTGATGTTAGTTCTAGACCCTGTAAGCTCTGCTGTGACAAAGACCACACAATTGGTTCTTATATCCCTTAAGACAAAACAGTTCTCAAGACAGCAGCAAATGTAGTTGCTGCTGCAGGAAGAGGACAAATTACCATGGCAAAAGTTGACAATGTAGCTTGCTAGTCATTTTTATAAAGTTTGCTTGGATACTGCATTTCCAACTTTGTTTTGCTAAGAAAACAAAAAGCTAATCTGTTTTTCTGTATACATTAGTTTAATCTAAACAATACCTCAACTGTCTATGCACATTCAAGGAATGCATCAGTCTTTCACTTCTGCTGTAAGACTTTGGGAACACAAATGGAATTTGAACAAATTGGTTCAAACATATTTGTGAAACAATCTTAATCATGAAAGGTGCATTATTTCTTAAAGCCACCCCATCCTGACGAATACAGTATATGGTTCAAAAGCCATTACAGCCTGCCATTCTGACAGCTCTGTTAGCAAAATGTGATGGCCACAATGAAGATTTTTCCAAAAAAGGAATTTTTGGTACAATTACATATTGGTTAAATGAGTGCCAGTTGCAGTTTTTCCAAAACAAAGTTATGGTCCCAGCAGGTAGCTTCCAGTTTCCTGGGTGGTCTTGAGAGTTTAGTTATTAGTAGATAAACATGTGAAGGGCAGAGAATGATGGGCTGACGGCAAATAAATGGACTGGCAGTCCTGCTCTAGAAAGCTCATTTGATTAGCTATTTACCAAGAAAAAAAATCCCTACATATTTCATAGTAGATGGTTCCCAAGTAAATAGCTTACTGGGAATTATGAAACAATCCTATAAATAGTAAAAGTGAGGGTTGTTTAGACTACAGTGAATTAAAGTTCCTCATTAATGCATTGAAACAGGGTGGGGTGTCTAAGATGAACTCATAAGTTCTCCTCTTCTTTTTCAAAGCTGAAGTAGTATGCAAACAACGTAAATGCATGGAAACGCACAACAGCAGCACATATTTGAGTAGGCTCACTTTTGCAGTAGAATTCCTGGCATATGGGAATTAATGCAAGCAGATGTCTGCCTGAATAGCCTGACTCTTACAGCTTTGTGAATGTATGGGCACTGGCCAACTCCTCTCCATCATCTAGGTTAAAAGAGGCAGTCTGCCCTTGCCATCATCTTTTCTTTTTTTCACTTGGGAAAATAAAACTAGAAGAGAGCCTTCCATTATGGAAGGGTTAAAATTTGGAGAGTCTCAACTGTGGTAGTCTGGCCTTTGGTGCTAGGGGTAAAAGCAGGTAAGGGGAGAGGCAGTCATCCATTTAGGTATCTTGTCTACCGAAAGGACTACCCTGGAAATATGGGAAAGGGAGGATGTCTGTACTGCAATGATTTTACTCAAACACGTACAGCTATGATAAATCTCTCACAAAGCTGCACTAGGTTTTTCATATGGATCACAGCTGCAGCACAAATCCTAACATGTGGGAAAAATTTCTATAGCTATACAAAGAATGGGGAGGTGGAAAACAGCAGTGGTCATCCTGCAGAGCCCACTTACGTCAGGCCTTGTGGACAACAGTTCCAAACCTTGCTCTGCACCTGGACTGCAGATTCAGTTTTTAGTGCTTTGAAAATGAGCTAAAAGAGGACTACATCTTGTTAACATATGGATAGAGGACCACATGGCTAGATCACAAGTGTTCTGCACTGAGACATTCCTGAAGAGAGAGTCTGAAGTTACAGCTGCCCTGGTAGTGTGCACCCTAATCAACTCCTAAATGTCCCTCCAATGCTTCTTGTAGCAGAAAAAAATGAAATTAGCTAATCATTTAGAAAAGGGTTTGCTCTGACACTGGCTTGCCCTCCCTCCTTGGTCAAATGCCACCAATACTGACATGCCATACTTAAGGACTTATTCCCATAAAGACAACATCTAAGCTGCCTGTGAACATTCAATAGATGCAAGACCCTCTCCCTTTTATAATGGAGTTAAGGAAAACAATGTTAAATTGCAAGTCTGACTAAGCAACTGCAAACACCATTTAGGTGTAAAACAAGGATTTATTAAGAGACTACCTTTGTGGAATAATGTAAATGGCTTATTGAATATCAGGACTCAAATTTTTCCAGGCCATTCACAGCCACCAAAAAAAGAAAAAAAGTTTTCTACAATGGATACTTATATAGACTGATGTTGCCAGTTCACAAAACCCCAAGGTTAGCTTCGCCAGAATAAAACTAAGATCCCAAGTTTGTAGAACATTCTTCCTTGCTGGTTTAAGGTGAAGAACTCCCATCTAACTGCTTGACAAGCAAGTCTCTTGCTAGAGTTTGCTATCTTGGAATGCAAAGTAAGTTGTAAGATACACACTTTAAAGTACAGGACAGCCCTGCTGAAAACAGATCTGACAAATGATAGAGAAGTATTAACATTTCTTCCTCATAAGGGTTTACTTTCTCCTCTTCGCATCAAATGGAAAATCTTCCATTTTACCAGATAAGACTTTTTTGCAAAAGGATTTTCAGCTTGTTTAATAACACAAAGAATGTCCTTTGAGAAAAAATGGTTAAGGAGGTAGATCAGATCATCTAAGACACCAGTCTAAGACCCTAAGGGTTCAGGTGAATCAATGTGCTGTACTGATATGTGAACAGATTTAACCTTTTAGAAAGTAAGAAAAGCATGACAGCTCTTGCCATGTGAACCATGACGGAGGACAGGTGCTACCTGGGCCAGTTTATATTTATATTACTGCAGGTTTCTCACTGCGTACCTTTGGTAGCTCCTTTTGGAATCAGATGGGTAGGGAGATGCGCAGAAACAGATTCAGCTAGTGAAAGGAGAATGCTTACACCCTCTCCCCCAGATTTTCCAAACACAGGAATCTCACGCAGTAGCCAGGAAGCTAATGTTTTACTGGGAAGGCAAACCAATACATATCTGGGATACCCATCTATCCAACAGGGACCTGAACACCTCTTTTCAACTTATAGTCACAAGTGACAGGAAAAATACTGCTGTGTATGCAAACTTACCATAACAGTACATGTAATAAATCACATTTGCAGTAGCTTAAGCTAGTTGGGTCTTAAGCCTCTTGTGACTACTCAGCTTTCAGAGTGTAAGAGTGCCTTCTACAAGCTCTGTCAGGAAGTTGAGAGGAGCTCCATATAAAGGTAGAATACAAATACCCTCAGAGCATTTTTTTGTAATTTAAGAAGGGAGACAAGAGCCTTGAAAAAAAACAAAGCTTGGAAACAAACCAAACACTAAATATACAAAAGGGTGCATATACAGCCATACACCGGTAACACAAAAGGAAAAAAAAAAAAAGGGGGGATGAAGGATGGGGTGGCTAATATAACAGATCTGTTAGAAGATCTACTACTATGGTAAGTTTACTTGTACAACTGTATTACATTCAACATACAGATCACTGATGATCTAGCCAAAGCTATTTGAGTAGATTTACATCATCACAGCTTAGAAACTAAGAAGGCAGAAGAAAATTTATACAACTGGAGCCCCTGGAAAGTGGCCCTACCAAAGCCAGTGCTGGACCTGAAAAGGAATTCAGTTTGGAGTAATCTGTAAAGGTATGTACATAGGACAAAGTTACAGCCACTAGAATACTTCAAGTCCACCCATTTCAAGAAAGCCACCAGAGAAGCCAAAGCTCTTGTGGAATGGGTCTTAACCCTGCCTGGAAATGGCTTATTATGGTGAGTTTAACAACCATCTGGAATTAGACTGCTTTTACTTTGGATGTCTTTCCTCTTACCTACACAAGATACAAACAGCTGTTTGCTTTCCTAAAAGCTTGAGTTTTGTCTAGACAGTATCTGAGCTGCCTGCAGACATCCAGAATGTGAAAAACCTTTTCATTCTTCTTCTTGGGTTTAGAGGAAAAAGACAGGAAGATTAATAGCCTGGCTTACAGTAAGCTTTCAGACCACTTTAAGTATAACAGAATGACAGAATTGTTAGTTCTCAAAGAAATTCTGGCCTTGTGAAAAATTAGGTTGGGTTGAGTCGCCATAAGTGCTTGTAACTTAAGAAGAGGGTTGCACAGGTAGGCAAGCAGGCAGAGATGGCACAGATAATGATTTTGACGGAGTTCTTTCAAGAAAAATTACAGTATGTAGATTAGAACAATTGACATATTTCCAATTAAAGGTTGATGGCCCTTGTTCTGGTACCAAACAGTAAATCTCTTACATTTTGCGATGCAAGATTTTCTTGTGCTGTGCTTTCTTGCTTTACTTAAAAGAGATGAGATGGTACTGTTGAATAACTGGCCCTGAGGGATAAGGTTCATATCATATAAGCTACCAACTTCAGGGTGGTCAGGTTGGGGTGTATGGTGTTGCCCTTGTTCTGGGACAAGGGGTCCACCTCCTGTGGAAGCAGCCATTGTTTTTATGTGCTCATGTTATGAAATAGGGAAACCAATGTTGCCTTGGTCAAGATCATACTCAATCCTTCCTCTCGATCTTGATTAGGTATCTAGAAATGAGAGGCATGGGAGGGAATGTGTATAGAAATAGACCTGTTCATGGGTAGGGGAAAGCATCCATCCTCCAGGCCTGGCTGTTTTTGGCCCTTGCACATTATTTTGGTAGTTTTGAGATAAAAAAGAATAATTCTGGCACACCCCACAAAGATATGATATTGATGAAAACTGATATTTTTAGCATCTATTTGTGAGGGTCTATAGCAGACCTTCTCAGATAGTCTGCCAGACAAGTCAATACCTCCCAGGAGTGAACAACCAGGTGCAGTCTCAGTTTGTAACAATTCCCAAAAGCTGCATGACTAGGTGGTAACGTGGGTAGGAGTAGAAACCTCCCTGTTTATGTACCACATGAATGTGGGGTTAGGTGGGTTGCATAAGTGTGTGGGGAGAGAGTTCCACTGTTTAGCTACGGAGTGGGACAGCAGTAGATGGCCAGGAGGTCGTGCAGGTTTGTGGACCTGAAGGAGATTTTGTTTTTTGGATCTGAGTGAGCGGTTGGGAATGTAAGGTTTTAAGGAAGTAGCGAGAGCTGGGCAGTTGGCAGGTTTAAAGTTGAGCTTGTGGGCAACGGTGAGTTGTAGGTAAGTGAGGTAGTTGGGTAGTTCAAGACAGCTGAGGGTGAGGGTGGCAGTGGTGGCATGTGTTTTTTGAATTAGCTGCAGATTTGGAGATCTTGTGGTAGCAGGATTCAAGTTTAGACCGAAGGCCAAGATGGAGCTTGGTGAAAAGAGGGGCACCATACATAAGGGAGGGGAGTAGGAAGGTGGATGCAAGAGTTTGACAGGTAGAGGGGCTTAGGAAGTGGTTGCGCCTGTACAGAAGACCTAACATTTGGTGGGTTTTCTCGACTGCAAGCAGATGTGGGTGTCAAATTTTAGTTCATCAATAATGATAACAAGCAGCTTGGTGTTGGGAACAATTTCAAGAAGGGTGCTGTTTTGGCTCTGTATGGTGAATGTAGATTTGTCAATGGAGATTTTGGTAAAGGAAAAAAATATTAGTTTGGTTTTATTTGCATTTAGTGCCAGATGGTTAGACTGCATCCAGGTTTCTGCTTTGGAGAAGGCTAGTTGGGTGTTTGCTAGGAGCTTGGAGGGGAAAGAAGGCTGAGCAGATGATTGTTGAGTCATCTGCATATTGGATGATAGAGTCATGAGGCTTAGATTAGATAATTTTCTAGATTGGGAAAGATTTGTATGGCCCTTGCCCTGCAATGTGCCACTGCTGGAGCCAAACATTTTGTGAACACCCTGGGAGCAGTAAACAAGTCAAAGGGCAGTGAACCAAATTGGATGCATTTCCCACCTGTCCAGAAATGGAGGTGCCTCCTGTGCAGCTTTGTTACACAGATGTAAATGTAGGCAAGGTAGCCATCGTTTAGATCCCAAAGCCTGTGGGAAAGTATTGGCAGAAACTTCTGGCGGGAGGTGAGCATTTTGAATTTGGGGACTACCAGAAACTTGTTTAGTTTTATTAAATCTATGAAAGATCGCCAAGATCCTTCCACTTTTAGCACCAAGAATAGCCTATACATTTTCCCTCAAGAGGATTGGTCCTATGGAGCCCTTCCATTAGAAAGATTTTTGACTTTTGCCTGTGCTCCTTGAGCTGCCCCCTTTTGAGATTGATGGCATGTGGTATGGAACTGGTGGTGAAGTACACTGCAGCTTGTAGCCTTCTCTTATGATTTCAAGGACTCATTAATCCTGAGAAATGCCTATCCACTTAATCCAAGAAAAGAGAAAGTCTTCCTCCTAGCAGAGTCATGGCCACTCCCTGCTGGACCTCTGGGGACGGGGTCCTCTAGACATTGTTCCTTGGTCTGTTTGCCATCTCTTTTGCTGTCTCTCTCTCACTCTTCCTCCCTCTATAGCCTGTGAGGTAGGAAAAGACTAATGCTTGGTAGGATAAGAAGAAGTTATGCTCTTACCATTACGTTCCATGTTAGTTGTCTTCTTCTCGCCTTCCTTCTTGCTGGATGGGTTCGGAGCCGATCCTCGGCTCCGACTCGGCCTATACTATAGCTCGAGAGCTATTTTTACTGGCTCGAGGCAGCCCTATAACCCACAATACCATGCGCTAACTCCCCAGATCTCGTTTGGAAGCTAAGACATAGCATAAATATAATATCATAATATCATAATCCTCATTTGCAAGTACAGGCTCCCTGCTAGTAACATTAAGGATACTGGGAAACCGTAACATGTTATATCTCCAGAAATGGAAGGACTCAGAGACCTGAAGTCTATCCAGGCTAGGGGGCAGGAGGGAGGGAAGCAAGAAAGAACGCGAGAAGAAGACAACTAACATGGAACGTTATGGTAAGAACATAACTTCTTAATGTTAAGTTGTCATTCTCGCCTTCATTCTTGCTGGATGGGACAGCGTCCTTAGCATCTTACTCCTGGGTGGCTCAATGGAACAGACTCCTGAGTACGGTGGAACCAAAGTCAGCTCTATTTCTGGAGGCTATATCAAGTTTGTAATGGGCAATAAAGGTATGTTTGGAAGCCCATGTAGCTGCTGCACATATAGCATCTAGTGGTAACCTTGCTTGAAATGCCGTTGATGTTGATAGTGCCCTGGGTTGAATGAGCCTTAGGCCTAGACGGAAGTTGCCTGTGTCTCAACTCATAGACAAAGGTAATAATAGATGTCAACCATATGGAAAGAGTAACCTTCGATACCGGAAGCCCTTTCTTTCCTGCAGCATAAGAGAGAAAGAGCTGGTCTGACTTCTGAGTTGTTTTGTCCTGTCTAGATAATACTGTAATTGGCGATGAACATCTAATGAATGTAATTTCTGTTCAGCCCTGTTAGCATAGTCTGGGAAGAAGACAGGCAAGTCAATGGAGTGGTTTAGATTGGTTTCCGAGGACACTTTCGGTAGGAAGGAAGGGTTTGTTCTGAGAGTACCCTGTCTTTGTGAAAGACCAAATAAGGGGGACGGACCGACAAAGCTTGAAGTTCCGATACCCTTCTGGCAGATGTTATGGCTACTAAAAATAGAGTTTTCCAAGAAAGAAGCTTGAGGGAGCAAGAAGCTGCAGGTTCAAAGGGAGGCAGAATCAATGAGGTTAGAACTAAATTCAAATCCCATTGTGGAGGTGGATCGTTAACTGGAGGTCTAAGCAAAAAGATGCCCTTGAGGAAGGCTTTACAAAGTTTGTGGGACATAATATTTGCTTCTAAGAGCCCAACATGAAAATTAGCAATGGCCGCTAATTGTACCCTGATAGTGGCCAACGACCCTGAATGAAAAAGCTCTGCCAGAAAATCTAGAACCTTATGAATGGGTGCATGAAAAGGATCTAGGGACTTAGTTTGTGCCCAATGAGAAAAACGCTTCCATTTACTCGCATACGTCTTCCTAGTACTGGACTTATGGGAAGCTAGAATGATATCACGAACAGGAGGAGAAATAAGGGGAAGCCTGGCTAAGGCTGGAAGTGGAGCAACCAAGCTGTGAGGTTGAGGGAATGAAGAGACTGATGCAGCTTGCCCTTGAAATGGGTCAACAGATCCGGAAGGGGTTCCAGATGCCAAGGCTGTTCCAGTAGGTAACTGTGCAGAAACGGAAACCATACTTGTCGAGGCCAAAACAGGGCAATGAGGATCATTTTGGATCTCAATGCGGTTGCTTTCTGAATTAATTGCGGGATCAATGGCAAGGGAGGAAAGGCATATAGAAGACCCCGGGGCCAAACGTGAACAAGAGTGTCTCTGGGGGGATGGCCTGGTAGAGGAAAGAGTGTGAAGAAGTCGAGGCACTTGCTGTTTTGAGGAGTTGCAAAAAGATCGCAGCAAGGCTGGCCCCACTTCTGAAATATTCTGCTACCGCTTGATTTAGAGACCACTCATGAGGCATGAGGATAGTTCTGCTCAATCTGTCCGCTATGACGTTGGACTTCCCAGGGATGTGCGTTGCTATCAGAAACCATTGAGAGGAAATCGCCCATTGCCAAAGTCTGAGTTCTTCTCGACATAGGGGGTAGGACTTTGTTCCGCCCTGCTTGTTTATGTACCACACTACAGACATATTGTCCGTTTGAATTGCTATAGTCCCTATGGGAAGAGAGCTCTGAAGGGCTTGCAACATCAAAAGCACCGCCCTCATCTCCAGGACATTTATGTGCAGGTGGCGTTCTGATTGTTGCCATGTGCCCTGGACCATCCTGCCCTGACAAAGGGTCAAAGGGTCTGCCCTGAAAAAGCTGAGGGGAAACCATCCACCAGGAGAGATGATTCTTGCAAGAAGGGGTTATCAAAATATTGTGAGTCATTCGTAGCTGTTGAAAGGACCACTGAGAAAACAGCATCCACTGAAGGAGCCTCATGTGGAAGCGTGCTAATGGGAGTAGAAGAATCGCCGCTGCCATGAGGCCTAACGCTTTCAATACTAGCTTGACTTGAACTCTGTTGGGCTGAAACAGGGACTGAACATTCCGCCTTATGTCTGACACTCTCTGAGGTGGTAATGTTGCAGACATTTCTGTGGTGTTTAATACGGCGCCTATAAAGTTTATACATTGACAAGGTGACAAGGAGGACTTTGCAAAATTTATAGAAATACCTAGACTGTTGCAAAGTTGAATAGTGTAATCCCTGGCCATTATAAGATGCTGCTTGGTGGTAGTGGAAATGAGCCAGTTATCTAGATATGGAAACACCTGGAATCCTTTTTGTCTCAGGTGAGCCATGACCACTGCCAAGCATTTGGTGAACACCCGGGGGGCTGTGGTGAGACCAAAGGGCAGGGTTCTGAATTGATAATGACTGGCTCCCAGCCGGAAGCAGAGAAACTTCCTGGAGCGCCTGTGTATCTTTATATGATAGTACGCATCCTGGAGGTCTAAGGAGCACGTCCAGTTGTCTCTGCCCAAAAAGGGTAGAATAGACTGCAGTGTTACCATCCGAAATTTTGTCTTTTGTACAGAGTTGTTCAATCTGCTGAGGTCCAAAATGGGTCTCCAGTCTTTTTTGGTACCAAAAAGAATCTGGAGTAGATTCCGGATCCTAGCTGATCTGCTGGGACTGCCTGGATGACTCTTTTTGTTAACAGCTTTTTTATTTCTAGCTGAGCCTGACCCCTTTGTGCGGGTGGTACGTCTGGTAGGGGGTCTTGGCGGTTGTACAGGAGGGGAAGTGAAGGGAATTTTGTAACCCTCGGATATGATCTTCTGTACCCATGTGTCTTGGGAGATGGATTGCCAGGCTTCCGGGTACAGAGATAATCTTCCCCTGACTGCCTCTGAAGGCGGACAGTCGGGCAGCTTCTCAGGGATGCTGAAAGGGCTGGTCAGGGAAAGATTCCCTGGAACCCTGGTTCTGTGGACCCCCTCCGCCCCTAGGGCGGCGTCTGTTATTATTCCCCCCTCTGCCTCTAGGGGGAAATTCACCACGTGTGGCAGGCGCGACTCCCTGTGGTTTGCGGAACCACATCTTTCCACCTCTCTGTCCCTTAGGATAAGGTCTAGAAGGTGTGGAAAAATCGACTCCCACGGCAGAGAGAGTCTTACCATCTTGCTCGCATTTGGTGAGGGTATTCTTCACCGGAGGTCCAAACAATTCTGAACCATCAAAGGGGGTGTTGGTGAAGGACGTCTTGAAGGGATCGGCAAAGTTACAGAGTCGCATCCAAGCGTGACGTCTCAACGCAACACCTGTGCCAGCGGCCCTACTCGCTCCATCGGCTGCATAAGAGATAAGCCGCATGGAAGAGTTAACAATGGAGTTCAGAGTGGCCAGCTGGGAGTTTATCTTGTCCTGATACCCCGCAGCAGAAGGATCCTGTACCGTTTCACCCAGCCCTTTGAGCAGGTCTCTCTGAAGGCGGGTGAAATGACAAATAGTTCAGCGATCGCATAGTAAAGGTCGCTGAAGCAAATGTCCGCTTGCCGTACCTGTCCATGGTCCTGGACTCTTTGTTAGGAGGATGAACAGGTACAGAAGGATCAGCCAATTCCTTCTTAGTGGCTGCTGCTACCACCATAACATCAACTGAAACGCCTTTGGTGAGAAAGGACTTGTCCTCTGGTGCAGAAATAAATTTAGAAGGCCTCCTAGGGGTAGGTTCCATTGAGTCAGGAGCTGCCCACGCCTTTCTAGCCACTACCTCCATTAGTGGGTCGAAAGGGGGAGACACCCAGGAGGTAGAAGGGCGAGATCCAAAAGCGTCAAGGTAAACAGACTTGTCCTCGGAAGGTTTGACAGTGGACCAATTTCCCCTCTGTTTTAGGATCTCTAGGATGTCTAAGAAAGAGACATCCTCAGAGGGGGAATCTGGGGGAACCCTCCGACTCATCCAAGTCGGTGTCTGATGTGACAGACTCGGGGGAGTCTATGTGCTTCCTCTTGCACTTTCTTTTCCTAGGGGGTTCCCCTGAAACTTCAGGGGAGCCCTCGGAAGAGGAGGAGACACCCAAGGTGGGTACCCTACGCTTCGGATCTCTGCTGTCAGATATAGGAGGGTGGCCAGAGACCGTAACAGGCACTGTAGAGGGAGGAGCTGCAGAACTTAACCTTGGAGTGGACACTGGGTCCAGCACGCTCCTCATCACCTTGAAGGCTTCCCTATCGGATACCAAAGTTAGTCCCGGCTCCGAAGAGACCGGAACCGCCCCCGGCACCGACAGAGAAGGCTCCGAGAATTATGTCGGGGCCGAACTAACCAGAGCCGAAGCTCCAAGAGGGAGAGCGGGGTCGGACAAGGGTCCAATGCCACTCGCCCCCTCGGAGCAGACAATGGAGTCCCGGCGCCCGGACCGCTCCACGGACGGAACCAATGAAGAGGTCGGAGACAACGACACCTGAGCCGAAGGTGGGGGTATCGGCTCCGACATGGGCAAGGTTACGGTTCCGACAAACTCCGGCTCCGAACTCGAGAGGCGAGTTGGAGGAGGAATCGATGGCAGTACCGAAGGAGCCACAGTCTGGTGAGATGGGCTCTGGAGCATTTGGGCTAGTGCCTGAGATTTTATGAGCCTACTGACCACCCTCTCGATGTTGTGATCTGAGAGCCTGGATGACCTAGATGAGTGAGTCCTATGACTCCGCTCCGATAGTAGAGGGGATCTCGGAGCCAATCGGACGGAGTCTATTGAGGGGGATCTAGAGCGCTTGCGCGCTGGGGTCGGCTCCGATGCTGGTTTCGGAGCGGATACCAGTTTACTCACCTCGGATCCGGATGGAACCGATGTCGGAGCCATCTCGATAACACCAGCCCTCGACTCAGAAGCTGGAGCCGAGGGTTTGGCGGTTTTTGAAGACTTCCCCGAGCCAGACTTGGACGGGGAGTCATCAGGCTTTAACAAGCCCCTTAGGATGAGCTTATTACACCTCTCCTGCAGGACTCTTGAACTAAACCCGTGACAGACAGAACAAGAGTCCTGCAGGTGTAAAGGCCTCAAGCAATAGACACAAGAAGTGTGACCGTCTGTCAGAGACATTTTCTGACAGCACAAGTCACACTTCTTGAATCCAGAGACCTTAGTGTCTTTGGACATAGTCCTATCCACAGTAAACACAGTCAGTCCACACACACACTCAACTTAAAATTAGGAAAGTTAAGGGAAATGACTAAAACCCACACACACAGACACTATAAGGGGTGGGGAAAACTAAGGTAAAGCCCGTAAGCCCAAAGATAAACATTAACTAGAGAAGGGAAAAGGGCTACAAAAAGGGTTGTACAATTAGTAGTGACCTAAACAAGGGTAACTAACTGGAGAAACTACCTGAAATTTTAGTTAAATAAAATAAATCTCTTACTGACCTGAGCCGGTAAAAAAAAGACAACCTCGCAGCGAAGCGGCAAACGAGATCTGGGGAGTTAGCGCATGGTATTGTGGGTTTATAGGGCTGCCTCGAGCCGGTAAAAATAGCTCTCGAGCTATAGTATAGGCAGAGTCGGAGCGGAGGATCGGCTCCGAACCCATCCAGCAAGAATGAAGGCGAGAATGACAACTTAACATTGTCTACTAAACCTTGGGGACTGTACCTGCAAAAAGTTCTTGACAGTCTGAAAAAACCTCTCCCAGTTTTTTTTTTTTTGTTTAATGCAGTTGGGTGCAAAAGAAAGTCCTCATTTTTCCACAAAAGGGGAATGACTCTTTCTTTTACAGTAAAGGAGCCACTTACTCTGGCTGCTCTATCAGTAAGTCATTCATTATGCCAATATACTCATGTAGGCATTTCTTCATAAACATTTTACAGTCTTCATCCTCCACAAGTTTAAGAATTGCTGTAAATCTTATACTTTCGGTTTCTTGCTCTGTCTTCAGACTCACTGAATTTTTTTCTTACATTTTCTCACATTTTCTATTTCAGCCTTAGTTACTCGTTTTTGGGCACACACATCAAATATTTCATCTGCATGTCTGTATAGGGTCTCTTCCAAATCCTGCACTCTTATTTGTAGAAGCAACTCAGTCTGTTAAGGTGTTACCTTAGGAATTTCCCTGTACATCTGGTCAATTTTACCTTCCAGGGAAGTCTGGGTGTGATCATCTGCTTGCTCCATCATAGATTCTTGCTCGAGCCAAGTTGCCATGTTTCTCGCATGTTCTGGAACTAGAAAGTTACTTTCTGGGCTTATTTGTGACTTTTCCTGTTTTATCCCCCACTACTACTACTCTTGCAGAGATAAATGCCCCTTTAATCAATCTGGCAAATCACTGCCAGATGTTTTAAGCTTTTCTGTGGGATCCATGGGCAAACAACCTGAAACTGCCAACAGATGGACATTCACAGAGGAGTAAGCAGACACTGATTTAAACCAAAAAAGCTTAGTAACAATATCTCTTGCTTACTAGAGCGTAAAAAATATAGTTTAATATTTATAATCTAAAGAATATGACTACTTTAAAGTTTAGTTTGTGCTGAGCAATTTACCATTTATTTACTATTTATTTAACATTTGTTTACCAGGAAAGTCCGACCGGGACAAAGCCCATTTTTAGTGGAAGCCCGGGGAGAAATGCTCCAGATGTGGGTCTTTGAAATGTGGGAGGAAACCCACATGAATGCAGGGAGGGCATGCAGACTCCGCACAGAAGGCACCCCAGTTGAGAATGAAACCAGAGAACATCTTGCTGTGAGGCGAAAACGCTAATTACTGCATCACTGCACTGCCTTCGACTTCTTTGGTATCACATAACTCTAGAGATGACAGCATTTGTTTATAACAAAGGGTATAAAAATTTGATTGTCTAAAAACAGAGAACACAACCACTGGAAGTCAAAAATACAAACTTCAACATCTCCACTGGAAGCAATAAGTTAAGTAACTGAGAATTTCTTGAAATGTAGGTTCCTCTAAGGAGATCGGGTAATAACTGCAACATGCTAAAATCACCATTTGACCACATTCAACTTTCTAGTTAGGTCTGTGTACCTATAAGCGATACAAAGGTCACTAAAGAGAAAATCTTTTCACAGGAAAAGAAAAAAAAGGGAATGACTTCCTCGAAACACTGGAAGCAAAGTATGTGGAAGTCTTTCAGAGGAATCTGCTAACCATGAGCACACTTGATTTAATGGTTACCATCAGCCTCTGAAAATGCAAAAAAATGTTCAAGTACAAACCAGAAAATTACAAAATGTAAAAAGAAAAATCCTTCAAGTAGGTGACGCATATTTCACTCTTGAAAGTGTCTGTACTAGCTGACTATCAAATGCAGTTACTAATACAAATGAAATGGAGATTATGTAAGGTTTCCCGTACCATTCTTCTTGCTGCCCTGCTGAGATCTCCACCACGGAGAGGAAGCCTGGTCACAGCATTCAAAGCTCTGGAGGGTAGGCCACATAAGCAGACATGTGCCTGCAGTTAAATTCCAGCCATCATGAATAAAAAATACTACAACATTAATCCCAATGATGAACACTTACAAATTATTTGAACTGAAATGTTCAGAAGGTGACCTCTAAGAGAAATGAGGTGCTAACAATAAATCTCAGTAAGATGTTGATGAAGAGGTGGAACATGTCTGCAAAGATGCTAAAGTTCTTCCCACCACAGGAATCTGTGCAATGTTTTCATACTCTCCGTCAAAGAGAACTTTAAAAATACCAAGTACTCAAGAATCCTGAAAAAAGAGAGTTACAGAAAAAAAAAAAACATGTACTCAACAAATTAGAGGTATAATCACTTCTGATATTAGCCATTTTGTATAAAATTACTGAAGAAAGGGATTCTTTTCCTTCACCACAAAACATGATTATCTACTGTAATGTACCTCCAACTGAAGGAATGTGTAAAAAAATTCAGTGGAAATTACGCCAAAAGACATCACCATTAAGGCAAAGACATGTCTATCCCATTTGCTCTCAGGAAAGCAAAAACTGGTGCTATACGTCTACTGACCCAATCCACAAGGAACAGCTGAAGATCTATCAGGACACTGCGCTAACACAAAATAGCTTTGTGACATTTTCAGGAGAATAAAAATGACCTCAAAGATCTCCCACACAAAACACTTAACAGATAATTTACAAGACGATGTAACTATGCTGCAAATGTGAAAATGCCAAAATGGGTACCTATAGCTCTGGTTGTTACCTGTTTATTACTGACAGAACTATCACCCTATGATAAGCTGTTTGTCTCAAAGAAATAAAATTTAAAAATGTGATGACATGGGTGCCTCTCCCCTCTACACTGTGCACACTACGTATATTAATGGCATGGCAGGCCTCTGCAGGGGAGTTCAAAAGCATTGTAAGTCAGGCTGGGTGGTCAAATATTCACCTGCAGTACTACCCCATACATCATATTGCCAAGTGCAACAGTGATCTTTCTGAAAATCAAATACTGAGGGAGGGAGGGATTACTAGAGTGATTACTAATACTAGTAGTAATTACTATACTATTGGGTAGTAATCCAATATGACTGGGAAGACTATTTATATACCCAGTTCATTAGCCGGGAAAGAAAATGGTGCTAAAAGATAACAAATACTTTCAGGATTAGCCAGACTCGTAGTAAAGTGGCAATCCTGGCAAACAAACAGGAAATGCGCAACTTGGAATCGCAGATCATTTCTGTTTGAAGGTCTTGTCAAGAACTTTTTTCATGAAAGATAACGCTGCCTTTAGGGTCAGTGTACTGAATTTCTTTGCAATTAAAAGCTAACACAAGTTCAATTAAACTGTAACTAGTTTCCAGGATTTTTATTTTGTTGGTAAAAGAAGTAGAAATATTCCCCTCTGCAGTAGTTAAGTGTCCCTGTTTTTCATCAGAACTAGTTTTCCTGAATATGTAGTCAGAGTAAAAAAAAAAAAAAAAAAAAATTCCACAGTATAAACTTTGGAAACTGTTCACTGAATTTATCTGTTTGCGGAAAAGGACCCCCCAACACTAGTAAATAATCGGTGGTGCTGCCTCCCAAGGGTGTCTTGGTAAGGACGACTTTCAGATCCAGGGAGCAATCACCACCACCTTCTTTGCTAGCATTTTGACTTAACAGCTGAAGTTGCTGAAGTGGACTGTTCCCTTTTTAGTATCATCTTTTACTGGTAGGAAAGCTTCTGGTGAATTAAATAATGGTGTGAAAACAACTGCTTCTCCCTTTCTCTTCACATCTCCTACAACTGCAACAGCTTTGCCTAAACAAATACCCATGGAAAACATCACCACACAGCTGGGCTTTTACATCTTCAGGCTACAATTCTTTTTCCTGGTCAACAAAAAACACCTCTGAAGCAGAGGCCCTACATGACACTGACTGCATCAAATCAAATTTCAGTATGATCACACCAAACCTATCTGGTGTGGCATTTTTCAAAATATTCTGTAAAGCCATTTCCTGGTAAATTCTGAAAACATTCTCACATCTGATAAAGAAAAAGACAGCTGACTTGAATGCTTAAGATTTGTAACGGGTCGCTACATGTCTAGAAAACTTTTGGTTTCTTGCTGAATGGCAGAGCAGACAAATAATTTTCTGCGGTGAGGAGGAGGAGGAGGAAATAACCATGAGGCTGATCAGGTGCAGTTTAAGAAATCTTGGCTGTCCACCAGAACGCTGAACATCTTATTAGCTCTTTTAAGAGCAGATTCATGTGTCAGTGTGCTGGCAGTATCCTGGATGTCATCCTTAAATGTGCTAAGTAATGGCAAAAAGTACAGTTGTGTACACTTGCCATAAATGTGGATGTTCAAGTGTATTCACTGTTGCAGTCATAACTGATGGGATTTTCTTCTGCTGTGGAAGCCCTTGGCAGGCACAACTACCAGGGAATTTTCTTCTCCTGAAGCCCGCAGACACCCTGATCAACATCAAGGCATCTAGGTATAAAGGTAGTCAGCTGGCGTCATAACCTCAGTTCTTTCTTGCCATCGGCACCTGAAGCTGAGTGCCAGTCAGTGCGTTGATTGGTCATCACTAGAGAAAGACGACGTCTAAAGCAAAGTACCCTGTTGGGGAGCTTTACATACGTTTCTTAAACAATGTCAGCCAGGCATGTCTTCTAATGATAGATCCTGTAGCTGCTGCAATGCTGTAAGCTTCCAGAACATCATAGTCACAGTGCAAGAAGTGCTTGGCTACTTAACAAGAACTGTAAAAGTCTAGCAGTTCCTTGGAGAGGGCCTTAATTTCAATCCCCACCAGTTTTTGCTTCATTTGGTCTACGATGTTTTCTGGATACTACCACATGAAACTGGCAATTCAAAGCCCACAAGACCAAAAGAGGAGGTGTGCAGACTTTCTTTATGAACCTGTCCAAGGCTCTGCTTTCTTGTCAGCTGAGTGTGTGTGTGTGTGTGTGTGTGTGTGTGTGTGTGGTGGTGGTGGTGGGGGTTAGAAATGTAAACTTTAGCTCCCTTAGGACCCTGAGTCACCACTTCAGTGTCTGCTACAGGGTTCTTGAAAACGTGTCTGTATGAATCCAGAACTCTGTAAAATCTATCAGGTTTCAGAGGGGCAGGAGGGAGGGAATCTGGATGCAAGAAGAATCCAGCCAAACATTGTCCACTACCTCTAAGACTGGAGGAATGGCAAGAGGTTTATGCTCAGGGAGTTTCAGAAATTCCCAAACCCTCATTCTTAGACTGCGGATAGTCCTGTGTTTCCCATTTCAAAGTGTAGGGTCTCCCCAAAGGAGATGTCCTGGGGGAGGAGGCTGAGGCAAGATTTTCATCAGAATATGAATCCCTATAGGAAGCCATAGATAATGATGAATACAACTTTGAGGAAGTTTTACTTTCCTCAGAGATAAAAGAATCAGAACACTCCTTGGGAGAGATGACCCTTTTTCTTTTACCAAGAAAAGAGTCAGGAGCAGAACTTGAAAGAGAGGGAGAGAGAGAGGTGTACGGATCTGACTATGGTGATCGAATCCTTAACCAGCCTAACTAGGTCCTGTTGATAGGCCCGAGTTTGGGAGTGGTTGCTAGAAGGGCTCAACTGGGACAAGCTGGATGCAGCCTTTTTATGTGAGGCCTTAGGCCCGGACCGGGGGGTGACATCCATGCTATGACCAGGAAGCGGATGGCAACCGAATCCTGGAGACTGTGAACAGGGGCGATCTCTCCTGACAACGGGACACTCTGGACACCCCTTCATCAGTTTGAGACCCGGCGTCAGAAGCAGAACTTGCTAAGCAGCTCTGACCTAAACAACAAGCTAATTCCTTCAGCTTTTGTGGAAGTACAGGGACTGAGCAGCATACTGGATTCTGAACGGGTCTCGACAGGGACTTGTGCCACTATCTCAATTGTTGGAGGTGACTGCAAAGGAGCCTCACCTTCTTTGACAATAAGCCTAAGTTGACTACTGGATGGTGAATGAGCATTACCTGGTACCCCATGTTTTGGGTGCTTTTCTTTCTTACCCCTATGGGAATCAACCTCAGCCAGACTGGTGGACGACATAGCACAAAAAGGCCCTAGTGATTCGCTAAAATCTCAGTCCTACATTTGACTGTTCTACTGCTAGAGCGAGCAAAGAACTGACAGGTACTTCGTGCACTGGGTCCAAACAAGTTACACAACAGGAAAAAAAAAGTCCCAGTGTGACATCTGTTTGGCACAGTGGAAACTGTTAACTTTCTCTAATATTACTCAAGAAACATATGAAAAGCTCCCAAACAGGGTATTTTGCTTTAGATGTCTTCCTTCTCTGGTGCAGACTGACTGACACACTGATTAGCACTCTGCTTCAGGCTCTGATGGGAAGAAAAACAGATTATGGTGATGGTTGACTTAGTTTATACCCAGATGTCAGTCAGGATGCCCACTGGCTTCAGGAGGATGAGGAGAAAATTCTCTGAAAGTCAGGCTGGCCAAGGGCTTCCGTGGCAGGAAAGCCCATCAGTTGACTGCAACAGTGAAACATGAACAATGTGAAACATGCAAAACTCTTACTTGACAAAACTGAACAAGGGATTGTTTTCTTTTACCTTCATAACTCCTCAAAGGTATCAAGTGAAGGTTTGTTGCAATATGTTCCGTCACTGACTACTGCACTAACCCAAAAGAAATTTAACAGATCTACGATGGTGGATATCTGGAACCAATACAGGTCACAACTGAAAAGAAATTACCTCTCATACAACTCTGGGGTACTCAAGTGAAAAGACTAACTTGAGGTGTGGTTAAACTTAAGTGGAAGAGATCAGTGCAAGTATGTTTCTTTCAGTTGTGGAAGGAAACTTGCAAGGACCATCTTAAGGGGAGTTTTACTGGACCTAAAGAATAATCTATGCTGGTTCCTGGACTAGCATATTTGCCAGTAAGACCTGACATCAGCTTATGTTATAATTTTATAGACAAAACTTATTCAAGTCCTACTAAGAGAGTTTTCTGACACTTAGAAAATCTTGTTTGGGAGCTATAAAAGTTGATATTACATCATCTAAAGGAGGGAGGAGAAGACAAAAATTTATAAATTTTAATGAAACTCACTCTGTTTATTACGTTTTATGTGTTCCCTTTTCTCTTTCATAGAGCCAAACACCTTGAGTTTTTGCTAAAGCCAGGACAGTCCTCCCTGTCTGTCAAACAAAATGACAACGCTTTCACCTTTTTAAATCTAATACTTTCAGTGAATGTGCTACACAAACCACAATAAACTGTGTGTGTTCTGAGCTTAGACAAAAGAAACAATGGGCAGAGTAGTCTTTTGCAGTGAGCAGTCTACCTTGCACATTTATCTACTCAAAGGGAAAACGCACACCTTTAGCAGATTTTGATGTGAAAAAGTGACCTTTAAAGAAAAGTGAATGAAAAACCAAAAACAGATGAACAAACAATGCTCATTTTCAGGCAATCAACTGAACAATGATTATTCAGTGGCAAGAATATCTGAAAAGCAAGTGAATGTGAATGTTTTTGAGCCTTGAGACGCACACGAGTACCTTCAATGATGTTCTACCAGCTTTACATCTTTCATAAGACAGATGACAGCATTACAATAAACAGCCACACACAACAGGTAACTAAACCAAAAAAAGAAGTTATGTACTCACCATAACGTTCCATCTGAGTAGCTGTAATTCATTTGTCTTCAGCCTGTGGAAGGGAAACATTTTCTTTGTGAAAAATCATGTAAGGAATTTTGATGGACAAGGCCTGTAATTCTGAAACCCTTTTTGCAGAGTAATAGCCACCAAAAAAGCTGTTTTCCAAGATAAAAATTTCAGGTCTGCAGTTGCGGCAGGCTCGAAAAGTGGAGTGACTAAAGCTTGAAGAACCATAGTAAGGTCCTACGGGGGAACAGGATCTTTGACCGGGGGGGGGGGGACATAACAAAAAGGTGTCTTTGATAAAGGCTTTACACAGTCTGGAAAAGGCTAAGGAGGCAGAATTCTCACCCACGTGAAAATGAGAAATGGGAGCCAACTGACCTTTGACAGTAGAAGAACTAGCTCCGCGCTGGAAAATATCAGCTAGAAAATCAAGAATGGCAGAAGTAGGAGCCTTGAAAGGGTCTAAACTCCTTTGAGAGGACCAGAAAGAAAAATGTTTCCACTTGCTGTAATAAACCTTCCTGGACAAAGACTTATGAGCAGCTACCAAAATAGATCTGAGGAGAATAGTCCGGGAGACCCAGCAATCATGGGAACTGGAAAGTACAGTTGTGTACCTACCATAAATGTAGATGTTCGAGTGTATTCACTGTTGCAGTCATTACTCTTGGGTTATCCTGCTGGCAGGCTACCCGCAGTCGGTCCGAATTCCAAAGTCTAGGTCCGGCGTCGGTTGCTGTTGCCTCCTCCCTGACGTCAGTGCGCCAGGGGTATAAAAGATGCAGCAGATGCCATTTTTCCTCAGTTTTTCTTGCCCCAGATGTCAGGTGCCCCCAAATAGGTAGGCTGAAAGACAAGCCATTAAAGCATGCATGCACAAAAGTAAACATTTCCTTCATCTACAAGCAAATACACCACATAGGTTGTGTATAAGATAGAGAAGTACAGATAAGTTTCAGGTTTTACCTCTTATCATGCGTTCCGGCCCCAAAATCCGGACAATACCAAGAAAGGAGGGGGGGTATCCATATTCATCAAAGACACCCACACCTCAAGACTGGTGGCCCACCGCTCATGCATCGGAGACCATCCAGTAAAGAACCATAATTGTAGAATGCTCTGCAAAGGCATGTTACAGAGGCACACCACAAACTCAGGAACACCTCAGGATAAATGTTTCACCAAACACCAATGGGACTGTACATCACCAAACACCCATATATAGACTGACTCCACTACCCTAATATATAGACTGGGAACACTACTCAAGCTCAAACCACCCCCCAAAGTTCCTAAACTAGTCATAAACCCAAATGCCATGGAACAACTAGTCACCATCCCCACAAGAGGAGAAACATACTTGATCTCATCATCACAAACATGGGAGCACAATGTTCAAACACGGAAGTATACCCCCCTCCTCATGATCACAATCACAACTAATTAAAAGGAGGGCCCCAATCCCACCCCCACCTGAAATAAAAAGAAAGAAAGACTAACTTGGTCTCCTCAAGACTTCACGAAACTAAACAAAAGTACCAGGCCCCCCTCCCACTCTATAAAAAACTCTCAAAGCCGAATCAGGGACTTGATGGATAAGGCAATCCCAAGCAAAACAGACTGCATTGTATCAGCAATCCCAAAAAGGCAAAAGTCCCCAAAACCAAGCAAACTCTACAACAAAGACTCCAGCTCACTACAAACTAGAGCACAAAACAAAGAAGGTAAGACAAGAGGAGGATAAATTATAAGTTAAAAAAAACTAGGAACTTCCATAAAATATAAGTAAGCAGTAAATCATAAAAAAAATCAAAGAGGAGAATTGCGAAAAGAAAATTTCTAGTTAAAAAGAACTCAGGAGGAAAAGACAGATATTAGGCTATAAAGAAACCTGGGAGGGAGGTCTCGGGCGGCCTAGACTGCCTTCAAATTGGCTGACAAGTTCAAAGTAAACTTCTCCCCAACCAACATTATGGCTACCAAGCGATCAAACTTCTCCTCCCCAAAAAGGAGAGAGAGATATCTATACCAAGTCCCATGCAGCACCCCAAGTCCATCAAACACCTCAGTGAGAACTGCTCTCCAACCCAGAACTCAAGCATCAGGAATTTTCGGATGGGCGATGATGGTGTCGTCCTCCACGCCTCTGGACACCTACTCCAGGACAGCTAGGGACAGCTAGGTAATCCCTTCACAACCTGCGGTGCTCCACCCATGAAACAAAATTGGAGCCCATTAGCCACTTCAGGTCCATCTGTACTGACCATGGAGCTGATCATAATGGAGCTCATAAATAACAACATAGGAGCCATGGAGATCATCTCCCCCCCCCATCTTGGAAAATAAATAGGAGACTCATGTTTCTAAACTGGTTGGGATTTTCTTTGCATGGCTCCCATTCAGTTTTTGGGGAAAGGCAGTAAACACAGTCTACCTTGATCTGGCGAAGGCCTCGATACCACAGTCCAGGGAGTAAAGGCAACTCATACAATACTATGTTAACCCATATTGAACAAATACCTTGCAAACTGGCACCACAACACAAACCCATGGGGTCAGAGTTGTTGGCATATATGTCAGACTCAAAGCCTGTCAGAAGTGGTGCGCCATGGTGGGACTCAGAAGCTGGATTCCTGTCTTGTTCAAAGCTCAAGTCAAAGCAAACATTGTGAGGGCTAGTCCCTTCACAAGAACTGCAAGCAACTGCAAACTTAGCGCAAACACAAAAGGGACATCTGATGACCGTAAAGCAGAAGCCATACTCACAACAACGATAACTGGTGCCCCTAGCCTCACAATTGCCAGCAATGCCAAAAAAGTGCCAGAGCCATAACCTAAAGTTACAACACAACCCCTTGTAGGTCTTCAATAAAAACAAAAGGTCACCTAAAGGCCAAAGTTATCACCCCCTAGGGACCTGAGTACATAGTATCAGGTCATTGGGCTACCAATGTAGGGGAGGTCCTAAGGGTCCTACCTTCTCATTAGTAGTAGTTTATCAGACAGGACCATAGCTATTGATCAAGTGAGACCGTCTCCATTACCTCACCTGGAGAGGAAGGTCTTAGCAGTAATGCCCAGGGACTCAGATCTGACCTCATTTGAGCACAATCATCCGACTCAAAATTGAGTACAATGACTTGCAAAGGGTCTCAAAAACAGTCGCGCACCAGCCTGGAGATAAAACATCTGCTCCCATCCAGCCCCCATGAAAGGGTCTCAGCTCTCAAAACCTCTATTCCGACATATCCTTCACCAGAGGAAACCAGTCCAATCAGCACCGCGCGGGTGAAGGTTGCCTTTGAGAATGCGCTTCATCAAACCAAAACCCCAGATCTATGAGGAACCTCAAGGGCGGGAGATTTCACTCATGCCACAAATGGATGGAGAGGGAAAACCTCCAGGACACTGGTTAGATCGCTCAACAGGAAGGGGGAGCAAAATCATGGGTTCCTGACCTGTGCTACAAGCCACAATCCCATGGGAGGGAAGCCGTGCCTCGGATGGTTACTCACCCAAAGAAAAGGGGGATGGTGGGTAACCTGGACTGCAAGAGTGAATACACTCGAACATCTACATTTATGCTAGGCACACAACTGTACTATGTTCATCGTGTTTCACTGTTGCAGTCATTACTCTTGGGTTGAATCCCAAAGCTGAGGATGGGTGTCTGGGCTAAACAGGATTAGGAGAGGCTAGGAGGCCCTGCAAAACTGCAGTGGCAAAGCCTGCTCTAAATTTATAGTAAAGAGGTAAGTGGTAGTGCCTTGTAAAAGTGTGCACTGAACTCCAAGTTGCAGCCTCTAAGATGTCTTTGGTTGGTACTCCTCTGAGAAAGGCTGCTGAAGTCGCTGCTGCTCTGGTGGAATGAGGCCTAATGTCCTTAGGCACTGACTTGCCATGCTGAGAATAGCAGAATGGATGCAATGGCCTATCCATTTAGATATACTCTGTTTTGAGATAGCCTTTCCTTGTGATCCTGAAGCATATGACACAAAGTTGCTCAGTCTTCCTGAAAGCTTTAGTTCTGTCCAAGTAGAAGCGTAGCTGTATGTCCAAAGAATGCAGAATTTTCTCACCCTTGTTCTGTGGGTTTGGATAAAAGGTAGGCAAGTGAATGGTTTTGGTTGAGTGCCACACTGGACACCACCTTAGGCATAAATGTTGGGTTTGTCCTCAGAAAAACCCTGTCTGGATGAAAAATGATAAAAGGTTCCACAGCCATGAGTGCTTGTAACTCCAAGACTCATCTTGCAGAGGTTATTGCTAGCAGCAGAGCTGTCTTCCAGGATAAGAATTTTATATCCGCTGCTGAAGCTGGCTCAAAAGGAGGCAGAGTGAGTTTTTCCAAGACATAATTTAGGTCCCATGCGGGAATTGGTGCCTTCCTTGGAGGCCTGATGTTTTTGGCCCCTCTGAGGTACTGCTTATTAAAGGATGAGAAAAGATAGGTGGTTCTGTATTGTAATGGGCTGAAATGGCAGAGACATGAATCTTAACTGATGAGAAAGAAAGGCCTTTGTCCAACATCTCAGTTAGGTATTGTAAAATCTGAGGGATATTTGGTACACAAGTGTCAATGCCTTGTTCCTGGTTCCAAGCACAGAATCTCTTCCATTTTTCTGCAGAAGATTTTCTGGTACTGGGCCTCCTGGCCTCCAAGATAACATCCATAACAGCTTTAGAAAGAGGATTGTTCTGAATGGCTACAGTATCCGCCATGCTGCCAGATTTAAGGTCCTGAGTTGGCTGTGCAGGATATGACTCTTTTGTTGGGTCAGCAAGTGAGAAGTTTGAGGCAATATCCATGCTGGACCTTGAGACAAGCTCTTTAGGATTGGGTACCAGTTTTGGCGTGGCCAGTCTGGTGCAATCAGAATCATTTTTGGCTTCTCTTGTCTGACCTTTAGGATTACCCTGGGAAGGAGAGGCAGTGGAGGAAAGGCATATACTGTTTGATTTTTCCAGCTAAAGGATAGGGCGTCCACTCTCCATGCTTGCTTGTGATAAATCCTTGTGCAAAATCTCTAATTGGCATTTGTAAGGGGAGGCAAATAGATCTGTCTGGGCGTCCCCATTTCCTTGTTATCATGCTGAAGACTTGTGGATCCAGTTTCCACTCGTGGGGATCCATGAGGTTTCTGCTTAGTTTGTTTGCCAGAGTATTTGTTTTTCCTGGCAGGAACTGTGCTTGCAGGTGAACTTGATAAGTCAATGCTGTGTCCCATAAGGTCATTGCTTGTCTGCAGAGGGGGTAGGAATGTGTACCTCCCTGCTTGTTTATGTACCACATGACCGTAGTATTGTCTGTCTTTATCAGTAGCTGTCCTGGATGAAGTAGAGTCTTGAAAGCTGTCAGGGCATTCTGAACAGCTAGCATCTCTTTTTGATTGATGTGAAGATGCATCTGGCTTGCAGGCCATGTGCCCTGAATACATTTTCCTGCCATATGGGCTCCCCAGGCATAATCTGATGCATCCGTTGTCAGTGTCTGTCTGGCTGTGGATAAAGTGAATGGCAGACACTTGTGTTGACAGGCCTCTGCCCACCATCGAAACTCCTGTTGCAGGCAGGGAATGAGGGTAATTACTGTCTCCAGGCTGTGGCAATGCTGAGTCCAAACACTTTTTAGATACCATTGTAGTTTCCTTATATGCAGTCTGGCATATGGAATTAGTAGAATGCAGGATGCCATGAAACCCAAGGCCTGCAGGATTTTCCTTGCAGATAACTGGGTTTTTGTTGCCAATTTTTTGAAGTAAAAAGTCAGTTGCTTTTGTTTGTCTGGCGTGAGATAAGCCATCTGGGCAGTTGTATTTAAGCTTGCACCCAGGAATATTATCTCTTGAGAGGGTACTAGTTTTGATTTCTTTTCGTTTACTGTGTACCCTAGGCAAATTAGTAAACTTTTTACAAACGCCAGATGCTTTAGAAGAATGTCTTTGTTCTCTGCTTGAATAAGGCAGTCGTCTAAGTAGGGGTATATTTGAATTCCTCTGTCTGCAGAATGCAATTACTGGTGACAGGCATTTTGTGAAGACCCTGGGCACAGTAGATAAGCCAATGGGCAGTGCAGAGAATTGGTAGTGCATTGATCCAGCTATGAATCTGAGCTATCTTCTGCAAGATTGTCTGATTGGGACATGCAGGTATGCCTCTTTTAGGTACAAAGTTACGAGCCAAGCCTTCTTGCCCAGCATGGGCAGTACCTGCTGTAGAGTCAACATCTTGAACATCTTCCAGAAACGTGTTTAGTATAGACTGGTCCAGTATTGGTCTCCAGGTTTTGTCCTTTCTGGGTACTAAGAAAAGTCTGGAGTAAAATCCTTGCCCTGCTCTTGTTGTGGTACTTGTTGAATGGCCCTCATGTTCATGAGGGCTGAAATTTGCTTTTGTGCCTCTGCCCATTGATTGTGTGGCAGGTCTGGCATACCCTTTATCCTTGGAAGGGTGTGAAAATGGAACCTGTAGCCTTGGGACACTATGTTCAAGACCCATTTGTCTTGGGTAACCTTTTGCCAATTTGATGAAAAAAGTGCTAGTTTTCCCCCTAAGGGGGCTGCCAAAAGGAAAGTGCTTGGATCTGGCAGGAAAGTCATTGTGACTGTTTCCTGTAAGGTTGTGATTTGTCTTCTCCGCTTTTGGAGGTAGGAGCACCCCATTGTTTAGGCCTGTATGAGCCTTGGGGCTGAGATCTGCCTCTGGGACATCTGCATCTGCCTCTTTGTGGCTTGTCTGACACTGGAAAGGACCAATTTTTAGAAGGCCAGTTCCTGCTAAACCTGGGTGGTTGTACCTGTAAGAAATCCTTAACTGTCTGCATGGATTTCGCTTTATCCTCCATTTTCTTCAACACCTCTTCTGCTTTAGTACCAAACAAAGTATCATGATGTAATGGGGCATCTAATAATGTTGCTTTAACATGATCAGGCAGATTTTGTTCCTTTAACCAAGCATGCCTTCTAATAACAGAACCTGTAACAGCGGCCCTGCAAGAGGCCTCCAGTGAATCATAACCACATTGCAAAGTATGCTTTCCCACTTGTTCAGCTGCATGCAATAAATCCTGCAATTCCTTGTTCTCTGAACATTCAGTATTTGTCAACATTTTCTGTTTAAGCAGGGACATTAAGTATTGCTGATATTTAAGCATATGAAATTGACAATTCAAAGCCCTTACAGCCAAGGTAGCAGAAGTGTAAACTTTTTTCCCCCATCTGTCCAGTGCCCTAGAATCCCCATCAGAGGGGACAGGGTTTTTTGCAGTGGAAGCTTTGACCCCTCTGTGACCTGAGATATAGTTTCTGGGTCAGCAGCGGGGTTCCTATATAGAAATTTATGAGAATCCGGGACCCTGTAGTATCTGTCTGGTTTAGCAGGTGCAAGAGTCAGGGGACAGGCCGGACTCTGAAAATATATCATCTACAATATCTAGAACAGGTGGAATAGCAAGGGGTCTGTGCTGTGGAAGTAACAAAAAGTCTCTGAGCCTTTTCTTAGATTCAGAGTAATCTTGGCTCTCCCAGTGGAAATGTTCCCTCATGGTATGCAGGGTTTCCCCAAAAGAATAATCCTCAGGAGGAGAGGCTGAAGGAAGGGATTCTTCAGCATCAGAGTCCTCATAGGGACGCATAGAATAATCCTGTTCAGAAGAGGAATCAGAGGTAATGGAAACCTGATCAGAAGAATCCTATTCTGTCTCTTGCCTAGGCCTCTTGTCAAGAGGGGGATGGGAACCCCTGATCAAAGTAATTAGGTCTTCGGCCATTTTAAGCATCTGTTTTGTAGGAGAATGCTGTACTTGCTTCTTTGTCTTTAGAGCTGCTTTAGTCTTTGAAGCTGAAGATGGTTTAACATACAACTGTGTAGGTCTGAAAACACCCTCAGAAGCCGATGCCTGCTCAGCGGCTCCGGACCCATCTGAGGGAATGATTTCCGAGTGTCCAATACTTTAAGTATCCAGAGGCCCAGTAGGCTCCACGTGGGAGTCGGAAGCGGCCTGTGGCTCTGAGGTAGCAGGCGCCAGGGGCTGCGAAAGCACCTCACTGAGAACCCGTGAACCAGCGACTGGCCTAACTGAGGCCTCGTTGTCGGTTTTGGAGATCGGATGCCTGTCCTTGTCTTTGCGTTTTTTTGTAAACTCCGGTCATCGGCTGTTCCGACGGCATTATGTAATTAAAGCTTTGGCCAAAGTAATGAAATGCAAAATCGAACCGACGCTTAATAGTGCGTTGGTTAAATCGAGCACAAAACCGACAACTAGCAACGTTGTGATCAGGGCCTAGGCAAGGAATGCAGTAAGAGTGAAAATCCTTATGAGGTATTTGTTTCCCACAAGAAATACAACTGTTGGGTACTTAGCCTTAATGAAGACTTTGGTTCTGAAATTCGTATTTGAAAATCTCAGGAGTTGGCCGACCGGCACTTGCAAACTGCTTTTGCTTCGGGCACCGCGCGGCAAGAAAGACTGAGGAAAATGGTGTCGGCTGCATCTTTTATACCCCTGGCGCACTGAGGTCAGTGAGGAGGCAACAGCAACCGATGCCGGACCTAGACTTTGGAATTCGGGCCGACTGCGAGTAGCCTGCCAGCAGGATAACCCAAGAGTAATGACTGCAACAGTGAAACATGATGAACATCAGCCAAGCCGTGAGCTTCAGGCTGTCCAGATTCAGATGAGGCACCCCCGAAGGGTGTGAAATTAAATCCTGAATGGGATCTAGGATCCAAGGTGGAGCCAGAAGGTGAGACCAAAGGAAAGGGAAACCATACCTGGCGAGGCCAGAATGGGGCAATGAGGATCACTTTGCTCCCCAGTCGAACTATCTGCAGAAATCTCGGAATGAGAGGTACAGCCAGGTAAGCATACAGAAGACCAGGAGGCCAAGCATGAACTAGAGCATATCTGGGGGACTTCCCCCAGCAGGTGGTTCAAAGTGAAAAACTTGCTGCACTTTGTGTTGGAAGGAGATGCGAAGAGATCGCAGCAAGGTTGACCCCACTCGCTGAAGATCTGTTCCATTACTGACAGATTCAGAGACCACTCGTAAGGCATCAGAATGGTCTGACTTAGCCTGTCCGCTAGAATGCTGGACCGTCCCGGAATGTGCAATGCAATGAGAAAGTGACCGGTGGAGATCACCCATTCCCACACTCATGACATCGCAACAAAAGGGGTAAGATCTGGTCCCTCAATGTTTGTTGATGTATCAGACCACTGACATGTTTATCTGACTGAATAGCAATCGCCCCCAGAGGAAGAAAGGCATGAGGGGCCTGCAACCCTAGAAGGACCGCCCTCATCTCTTGGACATTTATATGCAAGCTGGTCTCTATGGGAGAGCACAGGCCTTGGACTGTCCTGCCCGAACAATGCCCCCCCCCCACATGAGTTGGGAGGCATCCGTGGTCACTGTGGTTTGGGCCGGGGCTTGAACAAAGGGTCGCCCCTCCAAAATGTCCGGAGAGCTCATCCACCATATGGGGGATGACCGACACACTCCACTGAGTTGAATAGTTTAAGTCAACGGCAGTTCCAACAGGGACCACAAAACCGCTAGGGTCCACTGTAGAATACTCACGCGTAACCAAGCACACGGGAGAAGAGTTATGGTCACCGCCATCAAGCCTAGGGCCCTCAATGCCGATTCTGCCATTGGAAGATGAGAACAGTAGATCAGGGAGACATGCATCCTCAGGTTTTGAACTCTTTCCGAGGTCAGGAATATTTTGCACTGAAGAGCATCTATCCTGGCACCAATGTAGTCTTATCACCTGTACAGGATCTAGAAAAGATTTGGATGTGTTGATTGTGATCCCCAAACGCAGGCCAATTGTCAAGAAATAATCTCTGTTTTGGGAAAGCAGACACCTGGTGGGAGCAGTGAGGAGCCAATCGTCCAGCTACGAATAGACCTGAATCCCCTGAAGCCACAGGTGAGCCGCTACCACCGCCATCACTTTGGTAAACACCCTGGGGGCTGTAGTGAGACCAAAGGATAGGGCTCAAAACTGGTAATGACCAACTCCTAGCCGGAAGCGGAGGAACCTCCTGGAGCTTCTGTGTATTTTTATGTGATAGTAAGCATCCTGGAGGTTTAACGAGCACATACAGTCGCTCTCTTGCAGGTACGGCATGAAGGACTGTAATGTGATCATCCGGAACTTCTCTTTGGCAACTGACAGGCTCAGGATAGAGAGGTCCAGATTGGGCCTTAAGTCCTTCATTTTCTTTGGCACCAAAAAAAACCTGTAGTAGAAGCCTGATCCGGACTGATCTGGGGAGACTATTTTGATAGCTCATTTTACTAGCAGCTTGGAAATTTCCTGTACTGCTGCCACCCTTTGCATGGGTGGTACATCAGGGAAGTGTCTGGGAGATGTGTGTAAACCCAAGAAAGGGATACAGTATCCTCTGGATATCATTTGAAGCACCAAGTGGTCCGTTATGGATTCCCATGCCGCTGGGTGCAAGGACAATCATCACCCAACTGCCTCCAGAGTAAAGCAGTCGGGCAACCCCTCAGGGTTGCTGCCCGGGTCAGTCTGAGAAAAATTCTCAAGACCCGAAGTTCTGCGGACCCCCTCTGCCTCTGGGCCGGCGTCCATTCTGTCCCCCTCTGCCTCTGGTGGAAGAAGATCCCAGAGTGCCCCGTGAATACTAAGATTTCCAGAACCACATCTTCTTTTGCCCTCTCTGGTTCCGATAAAAGGACCTTTGAGGGTTAGAGAAATGGATCCAGACGGAAGATATAACCTGAGCCAGTCATTATGCCTCATGGACACGCCGGACCCAGCCGCCTTAGCCGCTCCTTCTGTAAAATGGGAGAGGAGTTGCATGGATGTGTTAGACACCACTTTTAAAGTGGCTATCCTCGCAGAGAACGAAGCCTTGTCCTCCTGCAACATGGACTTGGGGGGAGACTCCTCTAGCTCCTTTACTAGGTCACGTTGGTGTCTACTGACATGGGCCAAACAATTCAGCGCCCCGATCGAAAAGGAAGCTGAAGCGTACACCCGCTTCCCTAGGCGGTCCATCATCCAAGAGTCTTGGTCAGGAGGGTGGACCAAGAAACTCTCCTGGGCAAGTTCCTTCTTAGTGGCTGCTGCTACCACCATGGCATCCATGGGGGAGCCCTTATTTCAAGATAGTCTATCAATGGGAGGGCTTAGTATTTTATTAGGTCACTCTGGGATAGGCTCCATGCTGTCTGGATCTTTCCATGCCCGCGAGGTGACCAAATCCACCAAAGGATCCATGGGAGGGGACACCCAGGAAGTAGACGGGCCCATGCCAAAAGCCTCCAGGAATATAGGCTCATCAGAAGAAGGTTTGGGGGCAGACCAACCTCCCCGCTGGTGCAGGATCTCCATGACCTCTCCAAAGGAGACATCCTCGGGAGGTGACCTTTGGGAACCCTCTCCATCATCTAAATCCGTGTCCTCGGTGAGGGACTCGGGGGAGTCCAAGTGTCTCCTCTTGCACGTATGCTTGCAAGTCACATCTCCGGTGGGGCTCTCCGGGGGGAACTTGCAAGCCATTTGTTCCTCGGAGGGGAACCGTCTGGGGCTCTTCAAGCACAGGCTGTCCCTCTGGTAAGACAATGGGGACCATAGACAGAGCCAAGGGGGTCTGGGAGGAGTCCAAGAGGGAGGTCAAGGGTCTCAATCCGATGGAGAGAACCCTTTCTACCATATCGAATGCCGAATGAGAGCGAACCTCCTGAGAAACGAATAAGGTTGGTTGGTCTCCCAGTGTCCAACTTGAGAATCGGAGCTGGGCCCGAGACTGATGGAGCTCAGAGGGAGGAAACCTGGTACGACAAAGTCGGAGATGATGAAAAAGGGTCCACTCCCTCAGATCAGACACCCAAGCTCTTGCTGTGAAAGCAGCTCGGATCCCAGCTGGTTGGATCCAAACTGCTCCAGGCAGCTGTTGGCGTCGAGGAAGCAGGTACCGTCGGCGCTGACCCCCTGACCAAAGCCAACCTCGGATCACAGTACTCCGAAGCCGAAGGTCGGATCGGAGAAGGAGAAATGGGTTGAAAGAAAGGAAGCGAGCTCCCCCCTCCAGAGGGAGGGGGGCTGGCAAGACCCCCATCTGGATCTGTGTACAGATAAAGCACCTCATCATCTTATCCAGATCCATATCCGACAAGGAACGGGTTGACAGTGACATGGCCATGGACTCAGACCTGGCGGGTCGGGCACCGAGGCCAAAGAGGCTGGACGTGTCTCCTCCGGCCCCGGGAAGAACCTTGGAGATCAGGGCCGAAAAGAGTCACGAGTCCGTGGAGTCTTACTTGGAGAAGAGAGGTCCGGGGAACTCTTCCACTTTTCCCTCATCTTCAACTCTGTCTCTCTCCCTTTCTCTGCCTCTCTTCTGCTCTGCTACCACAGCTTTGGTACAGGAGGTGGAGTCCCAGCCTGGGAGGGAGGAGAAGCCAGACAAAGAGAGGAGGGAGAGGATGCCACAGAAGCCACTGTGACCAAAGCCAAAGACTAGGAAAGAGAGTCGGGAGGAGGAAGCCCACGTTTAAGGGCCAACTTGGCCTTCCTATCCTATAGGGCACGGGGGTTGAAGCTCGCACAAGCTACACTCCACACTCAGGTGGGCTACACCCAAGCACAAAACACACAGAGTGTGGCCATCCGCTGGGGAGAGCTTATGGTCACACTCTGTGCAGCGCTTGAAAAAAAGAAGTTATGTTCTTACCATAACGTTCCATGTGAGTTGTTCATCTCACCTTTGTTCTTACACGTGGGTTCACAGCTGAGTCGGCCGCTTTCCAAGCTCAAGATCTTTGAGTAGCTCAAGGTACAGTCCCTATCCCATGATGCTCGCCTACCAACTCCAGATCTAGTTTGTTTAACCAGCAAGAAAAACACACACTAAGCAACCAAAATACATGTATATAGTACATAACTATTTACAATAGCTAAATGATAATCTGGCTGGAAAGAAGGACACTAGCAAGATCAATCAGACCTCCAGTCATACCCATTCTTCCAGAACCTGGAAGTGGAAGGTGGGAGGGAGTGTAAGAACAAAGACGAGATGAACAACTCACATGGAACATTATGGTAAAAACATAACTTCTTTATGTGAAGTTGTTCAATCTCGCCGTTTGTTCTTACACATGGGTAGTGTCCCAAGCACCCTAATCCTGGGCGGCTTACAGGAGTACATTCCTGAGAATGGTGGAAACAAAGGAAGCCCTGTCCCTGGAGGATCTGTCCACTTTGTAATGAGTGATAAATGTATGAGGTTTGGATCAAGTAGCAGCTGCACAAATGGTGTCCAAAGGTAAACGAGCTGCGTGGGCTAGAGACGTACAAACAGCCCTGGTAGAATGAGCTTTCACTTCATGTTCTAAAGGTTGTTTAGCTGAATAATATACAAATTTTATACAATCAGAAATCCATTTGGACAATGTAACTTTGGATACCGAAAAACCTTTCTTATTGTCTGCATAGGAAACAAATAGTTGATTATATTTCCTAAATTCTTTTGTTCTGTCTAAATAAAACCTCAATTGTCTGTGAACATCAAGCTTATGTAACATGTACTCCAATCTATTAGCATGATGTCTGAAAAAAGTAGGAAGGTCAATAGACTGGTTTAAGTTCGCCTCGGAGTAGACTTTAGGGAGAAAGGTTGGATTTGTTCTTAAAGACACTCAGTTGGGGTAAAAGACCAGATAAGGAGGCCTGATAGAAAGTGCTTGTAGTTCAGAAACTCTATGTGCCAAAGTAATAGCCACCAGTGAAATTGTCTTCCAAGAAAGGAACTTCAAAGGACAAGATGATGCAGGCTCAAAAGGGGGAAGCATGAGTTGAGATAGTACCAAATTTAGATTCCAGGGAGTAACAGGATGTCTGATAGGTGGCCTAAGGTGATGAGTTCCTTTCAAAAAAGCTTTACATAATCTGTGGGACAATGTTAGAACCACTGCATCCCACATGGAAGTTAGATATGGCAACCAATTGAACTCTTATCATAGAAGCTGCCGCACCATCGTGGAAGAGCGAAGTCAGAAATTCCAGAATACTATGAATAGGGGCGACATAGGGATCAATACTATGCTGAGAAGCCCAATGAACAAATCGCTTCCATTTGCCGTTGTACAGTTTCCTGGTGGAGACTTTGAGGAAACTAGAATATGTTGAACCGCGGGAGGCAAATCATGTGACCTGGCTAGGTTGGGAAGTGGAGCAGCCAAGCTTTAAGTTTGAGGGAGACAAGAGAGGGATGAAGAACTCCCGACGAACGAGTCAGAAGGTCTGGCACTGGGTCCAGAACCCAAGGTTCTTCCACTTGGTATTGCTGTAGGAAGGGGAAAGTACAGTTGTGTACACCTACCATAAATGTAGATGTTCGAGTGTCTTCACTGTTGCAGTCATAACTGTAGGGTGTTCCTGCCGGCAGGCAGCCCGAGGTTGGCCAGAATTCCAAAGTCTTGGTCCGGTGTCAGCTGTATCAGCAAGAACCCTGACGTCAGAACGTAGAGGTATAAAGCTGACAGCCGACGTCATCTTCTCCAGCCTTTCTTGCCCCAGATGTCAGAAGCCCCCAAAATAACCAAAAGGTGTCCAAAAAGAAACACAAATACACCACAAAGGAAGAGGAAGATAGAACAAGCAAAAAATAAGAGGGGATTGGTGGAGGAACACGACTGCAACAGTGAAGACACTCGAACATCTACATTTATGGTAGGTGTACACAACTGTACTATGTTCTTCGTGTTTCACTGTTGCAGTCATAACTGTAGGGTGGAATCCCAAAGCTGTGAATGAGGGAGGAGGTTATGCAGAAGAAGGGGCAGCCAGAAGACCCTGCAAAACAGCAGAGGCAAAGCCTGCCCTAGACTTAGAATACAAAGGGAGATTATAGTGCTTAGAAAAAGTATGCACTGAACTCCAAGTGGCAGCTTCCAAAATGTCCTTGGTAGGAACTCCTCTGAGAAAAGCTGCTGAAGTGGCAGCTGCTCTAGTAGAATGACTTCTAACAGTACCTGGAATCTGTTTCCCAAAGTGAGAGTAACAAAACCTTATTCCATGAGCAATCCATTTGGAAATAGTTTGTGTAGAAATAGCCTTGCCTAGAGAACTGGAGGCATAAGAGATAAGCAACTGATCAGATTTTCTGAAATCTTTAGTTTTGTCCAGGTAAAATCGTAGTTGTCTGTGTACGTCCAATGAATGTAAAATCCTTTCCCCTTTGTTTTGAGGATTTGGAAAGAAAGCAGGAAGGTGAATAGTCTGATTTAAAGCCACTTTAGAAATCACCTTAGGCATAAATGTAGGATTGGTCCTCAAGGCAACTCTGTCTTGGTGGAAAATAAGGTATGGTTCCACAGCCATGAGAGCTTGCAACTCTGACACCCTTCTGGCAGAAGTCAATGCTAATAAGATAGCTGTCTTCCAGGATAAGAACTTGATATCCGAAGCAGCAGCAGGCTCAAAAGGAGGTAAAGTAAGTTTCTCCAAAACATAATTAAGATCCCAAGCAGGAACAGGAGGAGTTCTGGGCGGTCTTAAATTCTTAGCCCCTCTCAAGAATTGTCTCACCAGCTGGTGAGAAAAGATGGGAGGATCAGTGTTGAAATGAGCCGAGATAGCAGAAGCATGGATTTTGATGGAAGAAAAGGAGAGGCCTTTAAGCAAAAGGTCTGAGAGGTAAAGTAAAATGGAGGAAATATCAGGCAAAAGAGGATCAGAACCTCGATCCCGCATCCAAATACAAAATCTTTTCCATTTAGAAGCATAAGATTTTCTAGTGCTAGGCCGCCTAGCTTCTAAAAGAACATCCAAAACTTGTTTGGGAAGAGCAGAAGGAATCAAAGGCCCTTGTAGAGCCAAGCTGCCAGGCATAGAGTCTTGATTTGAGAGTGTAGCATCTGACCCTGATGCTGGGACAGAAGAGAAGGAAACAGAGGCAGTATTCATGGAGGTTCCAAGAACAGGTGTCTTGAAGTTGGATACCAAAACTGCCGAGGCCAATTTGGAGCTATCAAAATGATAATCTTGGGTTCGTCCTGTTTTATCTTCAGTAACACCCGAGGCAGAAGAGGAAGAGGAGGGAAGGCATATCCCGAAAGATTCCTCCAGCTGAAAGACAGGGCATCCACTTTCCAAGCTGTTTTGTGGAAGGACCTGGTGCAAAAGAGAGGCAACTGATGATTGAGATGGGATGCAAACAGATCTATCCGAGGACAACCCCAAACTGCCGTAATCCTGCTGAATAAGTTGGGGTCCAGCATCCATTTGTGAGGATCCAAAAGATTTCTGCTTAGGCTGTCTGCTAAGAGATTCTGTTTTCCTGGAATGAATTGAGCTTGAAGATGCAGATTCAGATTTAGAGCTGTGTCCCATAAACTCATGGCTAGTCTGCAAAGGGGATAAGAGTGAGAGCCCCCCTGCTTGTTTATGTACCACATGACTGTGGTATTGTCTGTACGAATCAGAAGATGTCCTGGTTGCAAAAGATTCTGGAAGGCTAGAAGAGCATTTTAGACTGCCAACATTTCCTTCAAGTTGATGTGCCAGGGAAGATGCTTCTTTGTCCAAGAGCCCTGCTGGCAATTGTCTAGAAAATGAGTGCCCCAAGCATAATCCGAAGCGTCCGTGGTTATGAACTGAGAAGGATGAGGCAGACGAAAGGGATTCCCTTCGTTTAAAGCACAAGTCCTGGACCACCAAAGGAACTCTTTTTGGAGGCAGGGAATCAGTGGAATCATTGTATCCAGACTGTGGTAATGCTGAGACCATACACTCTTTAGGTACCATCGAAGTTTTCTCATATGAAGCCTTGCATTTGGAATCAACAGGATGCAAGAAGCCATGTAGCCCAATGCCTGCAGGAATTTCCTTGCAGTGAGCTGAGTTAAAGTAGCCAAGGTCTTGAAAATTGATGCCAGTTGTACTTGCTTTTCTGGAGTAAGGAAGGCCCTTTGCAAGCTTGTGTTTAGAAGAGCTCCCAAAAAGATCATTTGTTGAGAGGGGATCAAATGTGACTTTTTTGTGTTCACTGAAAATCCCAGAAGTAGGAGAAGACGCTGAACAAACTGCAGATGTTGAAGTAAAAATCCTTGCTGTCCGCCTGAATAAGGCAGTCGTCCAGATAGGGGTAAATTTAAATCCCTTGGAGTCTGCAATAAGCTACTATGGGAGCCAGACACTTGGTAAAGACTCTGGGTGCAGTAGATAAGCCAAAGGGCAGTACAGAGAATTGAAAGTGCCTCGAACCTGCCTTGAATCTGAGGTATTTTCTGCGTTCCTGTCTGATGGGAATGTGTAAGTAGGCTTCCTTCAAGTCCAATGTCACCATCCAAGCATCCTGGGAGAGCATGGGAAGAAGTTGTTGCAGAGTAAGCATCTTGAATTTTGGAATTTCCAGAAAGGTGATTAATAATGAGAGGTCCAGAATAGGTCTCCATGAGTTTTTTTTCTTGGGACCAGAAATAGTCTTGAGTAAAAACCTTTTCCCATCTCTGGAAGTGGAACAGGTTCTATGGCTCTCATGGCCAATAAAGCATCCACTTGATTTAAGGCCTCTGACCATTGATGTTTTGGCAGATCTGGCCAACCGGAAGACCTTGGCAGAGTATGAAAGTGGAATTTGTAGCCTCTTAAAATCACGTCTAAAACCCATTTGTCCTGGGTAATATGAGTCCAATTTTGGTAGAAAAGAAAAAGTTTTCCTCCGAGAGGGGCTTCCAGGCAAGGAGGACCTGTAGCCCAACAGAGAGAGTCATTGGGTCTGCTTCCTTTGTGATTGAGGTCTGTCTTCTCCCCTTCTAGGTGAAGAAGCAGTCCACTGTCTGGACCTGCAAGAGGCCTGAGCCTGCGCCCGACCTCTGGAGCGTCTATATCTTCCCCTTTGAGGCCTGTCAGACATGGGAAAGGACCAATTTTTGGAGGGCCAATTTCTAGAAAATCTAGGAGGCTGAACTTGTAAGAAATCTTTAACAGTCTGCATAGATTTTGCTTTTTCTTCCATCTTTTTAATAACCTCCTCAGCCTTGGATCCAAATAAAACATCATGCTGAACAGGGGCATCTAACAATTTAGCCTTAACTTGCTCAGGTAAATTCTGCTCACCAAGCCAAGCATGTCTCCTGATAACAGTACCAGAGTCTGCGGCCCTGCAAGAAGCCTCCAAGGCATCAAAACCACAATGTAAACTATGTTTGCTAACTTGTTCAGTTGCATGCAATACATCCTGTAATTCCTTGTCCTCTGCACATGCAGGAAAGGTAGAAAGCCTTTGCTTTAAAACAGACAAAAGAAATTGCTGATACTTGAACATGTGAAACTGGCAATTTAAAGCTCTAATAGAAAGAGTAGCAGAAGTATAAACCTTTTGCCCCACCTGTCCAAGGCACGAGAATCCTTTTCAGAGGGAATAGGATTTTTAGATGAAGCGGCCTTAGCAGCCTTGGAACCCTGAGAAATAGTTTCAGGATCTGCAGAAGGGTTCTTAAATAAAAATTGATGGGAATCAGGGACTCTGTAAAATCTATCAGGCTTAGAAGGAGCAGGCGGCAAGGAATCAGGATTCAGGTTAGCTTCAGAAAAAGCATCATCCACAATATCAAGAACAGGAGGAATAGCCAAAGGTCTGTTGAGGGAGAAGGAGAAATTCCCCAAGTCTCTTCTTGGAAGCAGAATAATCCTGACCTTCCCAATGAAAATGCTCTCTCATCTCATGTAAGGTTTCCCCAAAAGAGAAATCTTCAGGGGGAGAGGCAGAGGGAATAGAGTCCACTGCATTAGAATCCTCATAAGGAGGAAAAGAATAATCCTGGTCAGAGGAAGAGACTGAAGACACAGAAGCCTGATCAGAGGAATCATAAGGAATATCCTGGCTAGGCCTTTTTTCAGGAGGAGGGTGAGAACCCCTAATCATTGTAAGTAAATCCTCAGCCATCCGTAATAATTGCTTCTGGGTCTTGGGAGCTGTATCCGAAGAAGCTTGAGAAGAAACCCTTGGTTTAACAGGAGTCTTTGACTTTGCCTTTGTCTTTGTAGAAATAGTGATATGAGAAGGCCTGAAAACCCCCTCAGAAGCCGGTACCTGCACAGCGGTTCTGGGCCCATCTGAAGGAGCGATGTCCGAAGGTCCTGCAGCAGATAGAATACTAGGCCTAGTTGGCTCCCCATGGGAGTCCGTGTCGGCCAACGGTTCCGAAGTGGCGGACGACAGGGGCTGCAAAAGTGCCTCACTGACGACCGCCGAACCCAAAGCTGGCTCCGGCTGCAAAGTATCCTGTTTGGACCTCGGAGGCCTATCCTTGTCCTTGCGTTTCTTTTGAATTCCGGTTGTCGGTAAAGTATCCGACGACATTCTATAATTGAATCGTCTACCGAAATAATTCAAGGCCCAATCGTACCTACGCTTGATAGTGCGAAAATTAAACCTGGCACAGAACCGACAGCAAGAAACGTCGTGGTCAGGGCCTAAGCAAGGTAGACAGTAAGAGTGGAAATCTTTATGAGGTATTTGTTTTCCACACGATATACAATTATTAACTTTTTCTGACATCGGAGGAGCAAGAAAAAGGTTTCCCCAACGGGGTACTTAGCTTGAGAAGAGAAGTAGAAAACTTCGGACCGACGACAATCAAAGCACGTTGTCCTGAATGCGCCAACCAACAACTTGTGAGCTGCTTTCCACCGCACGGCAAGAAAGACTGGAGAAGATGGCGTCGGCCGTCAGCTTTATAACTCTACGTTCTAATGTCAGGGTTCTTGCTGGTACAGCCAACGCCGGACCCAGACTTTCGAATTCTGGCCGACCTCGGGCTGCCTGCCGGCAGGAACACCCTACAGTTATGACTGCAACAGTGAAACACGAAGAACATCCATATCTGCAGAGGCCAAAACGGGGCTATTAGAATAAGTCCTTCCCAAGCTTTTGGCCTTCTGTAAGAATCTGGGGATCAGCGGGGTTGGAGGAAAGGCATAAAGGAGACCAGAGGGCCAATCGTGTACAAGTGAGTCCCTTGGGTTGTCCCCCATTGGAGGGTACAGGGCAAAGTAGCTTCTGCATCTGGCATTCATCGGGAATGCAAAAAGGTCACAGCAAGGCTGGCCCCATCTGCAGAATATCATTTCCGCCACTCGTTCTTTGAGGGACCACTCGTGAGGCAACAGAATGGCTCTGCTCAGTTTGTCTGCTATCACGTTGGATGACCTGGGGATGTACGTTGCTATCAGAAAGCACCCGGTGGATACAGCCCACTGCCAAATTCTCAGGGCCTCTTGGCATAAGGGGTAAGACTTGGTTCCCCCTTGCTTGTTGATGTAACAGACTACCGACATGTTGTCTGTCTGTATTGCAATCGTCTCTCGAGGTAGAGAGTCGTGAAAGTGTTGCAACACTATAAACACCGCTCTCAACTCTAGGACATTGATGTGCAAATGAGATTCAATGTCTGACCAAGTGCCTTGGACTTTTCTTCCCTGGAACAGCCCCACCCTATCAGGGAAGCATCCGTGGTCACTCTGGCTGTGGGAGGGGAAAGTACAAATGGACAACCTACAGTAACTTTGTGGCTGTTCAACCACCAAAGAAGGTCCTTTTTGCAAGCATTTGTCAGAAGAATTTTGTGTGACACTGGAAGCTGCTGATAAGACCACTGTGTGAATAGTAACTATTGGAGTATCCTCATGTGCATTCGTCCCTGAGGAACCGCTATGAGTGTCACTGCCATGGTGCCTTACAGCTTCAGAACCTGAAATGCAGGAACTTTCCTTTCCGTTAACAAATGGGATACTTGACTTTGTAAAGATATTACTCTTTCTTGAGGCAGTCTGACCAGTGTGGTGGTGGTGTCTAGATCTGCTCCTATAAAGGAAATATGCTGCGACGGGCAATAAAGCAGATTTTTCTAAATTTAAGGTTATGACCAACTTGGAACACAGGTTGATAGTGTAATCTCTGGTGCGAATCAGTTGATGCCTGGTGGTGGCTGTGAGGAGCCAGTGGTCCAGATATGGAAACACCCGGAATCCTAAACGTCTCAGGTGAGCCGTGACCACTGCCATACATTTAGTGAACACACTGGGGGCTGTGGTGAGACCAAATGGCAGAGCTCGGAATTAGTAGTGACTGGCCCCCAGCCGGAAATGCAAGTGATCTCTGGATGGCCTGGCCATTTTGATGTGGTAGTACGCATCCTTGAGATCTATACAGCACATCCATGAGATCTATACAGCACATCCAATCACCCATTTTGAGAAATGGAAGTATCGACTGGTGTGTGACCATCCGGAACTTTTCCTTTTTGACAAAAGTGTTTAGTTTGCTGAGGTCTAAGATGGGCCTCCAGTCCCCTGTTTTCTTTGGAACTAAAAAGAACCTGGAGTAAGTTCCAGATCCTATCTGGTCCACCGGGACTGGCTGGATGACTCTTTTCTAGCAGCCTTTGAATTTCTAAGGCTGCTAGATTCCGCAGACTGGGTGGAACGTCTGGGGTTCCTGTACGAATGGAAGGGGATTCTGAAAAGGGAATGATGTAACCTCTGGTAACAATGCTTTTTACCCAAGAATCTGATGTAATTCCTAGCCAGGCATCTGGGTATAAAGTTAAGAGACCCCTGACTGCCTCCATAGCAGGACAGTCGGGCCACCTCTCAGGAGTGCTGATAGCGCTTGCCAAGGAACTGCTCCCTGTCACCCTAGTTCTGTGGCCCCCCCCCTCTGCTACCTGGGCAGCGTCTACTATTTTAACCCCCTCCTCTACCCCTGGAGGGGGGGTTCACTACCTGTGTTCTGGAAAGCTCCTTGGGACTTTTGGAACCACATTTTTCCACCTTTCTGCCCTTTGGGGTATGGTCTAGTGGGGGTGGAAAAACAGACTCCTACGGCAGATAAGAGTCTTTCCTTCCTCCTCACACCTAGTGAGTGTCTCCTTGACTTTAGGCCCAAACAAGAAAGAGCCATCAAATGGGGTATTAAAGGAAGACTTGAAGGCTTCCGCAAAGGAGCATAAGCGCATCCAGGGTGGTCTCCGCAGAGCTATCGCTGAACCTGCTGCCTGTCTCGATCCATCAGCTGCATAACAAATGAGCCGCATGGACGAGTTCACAATAGAATTAAGGATGTTGAGCTGTACAGTCACTTTCTTAGAAACAGCATCATCTGTTTTGCCCTGTAGATTATCTCCAAGCTCTGAGGATATCTTGTTGAAGACGGGTAAAGTGGGTTAAATATTTAAGCGATCTCATTGCAAATGTCACAGAACTAAAGATGCATTTCCCGTATCTGTCCATTGTCCCGGAGGAAGAACAGAAGAAGAGATTTCTGACATCTCTTTCTTGGTGGCCGCCACCACCATGGCATCAACAGGGACTCCCTTCATAAGAAAAGGCCTGTCTTGAGGGGAGGTGATAAATTTGTTGGGCCTCCGAGGGACCAGTTCCATGGAATCAGGAGACTCCCATGCCCTTCGAGCGACCAAGTCCATTAATTCGTAAAAGGGTGGAGTAACCCAGGAGGTGGAAGGTTGAGACCCAAAGGCCTTCAGGAGCACAGACTCATCCTCAGTAGGGGTAAGGGGCTGCCAGTCACCCCTCTGCCTTAATATTTTCAGGATGTCTGCAAATGAGACATCCTCAGAGGAGGACCGTGGGGACCCTTCTGATTCCTCTAAGTGGATGTCTGATGTTAAGGATTCCTAAGGGAAATCCACATGCCTCCTCTTGCACACTCTCTTTCTAGGGACTTCATCAGTGGGGGCATGTGGTGGAGTCACCATCAAGCAGGGGTCACCCAATGGGGTTACCTGAGGCTCTGGGTCTCGACACTTGGTAGGAACCTGTGGTGTAGGGACAAAACATGGCCTTTTAGTGGAGGAAGAGGAAAAATCCAAAAAAGGTAAGGGTCTTTGCAGACATGACCCTCCTCATGGCATCGAAGGCACCGGTTTCCCCAACCTAAGGAGTACGCGGTTCCGAAGAAGACTGCAACCTCCCAGGGGCCGAGACCAAGGGCTCCAAACCAGAGGATGGAGCCAAGCTCATCTGCGCTGAAGCCCCGAGAGGAAGAGTAGGAATCAAAGTGTCGGTTTGACTCTCTCCCCCAAAAAAAGCGAGAGTGTGTCGGCTCCAAGACACTCTGATCGGAACCGAAGAAGTCAAGGTCGACAGGGCCGAGGGCACTGGAACAGGCCTCGGCTCCAAGGGTTCCACCATTATCAGATCCTCTCTTTCCAGCTCCGAAGGCTCGACTGGCCTCAAAGGAGGAGTAGAAATCGTGGTGGGGGAGTCGTAGGCTTCGAAGTCAGCTGGAACGAAGCCAAAAGCAATTTGGCCAGGGCCGGTTTCTCCAAAAGCCTCTGCACCACGCGGTTCACATCAATGTCCAAAAGGGTCCCGGAAAAACGGGTCGAAAGAGCCGAAGAAGCCACCGACCTAAGGATCGGGGACTTTAAAACTTCCGACACTGGCTCCAACACTGTGATTTGGCTCCGAGGTAAGAGTTCGGTGCATGGTTCCGAAGGCTGAGGAGCCGGCGACAGAGTCTTCCCAGAGATGCTCGGAGCAGAGGACCTGTGCTCCGATGACACCTTAGAAGACTTCGACCCCTTCAAGGACTTGGAGGTCTGGTCAGTCTTGTCTAGCACTTCTTGAAAGTCTGGCTTCAACACCCCTCTATCCACCAATTTCCTTCGTCTTTCTAACAAAACCCTGCCACTGAAGGAGTGGCAGATAGAGCAATCCTCTTGCAAATGTACTGGCCCCAAGCAGTAGACACAAGAAACGTGGTTATCGGTGATGGACATCTTCTGTCCACAGTCACACCTCTTAAATCCTGATTTTTGTTTCTCAGACATGATAACAAAAAAAAAAAAAAGCACACAAATATCAGATCCCTGATAAAAAATAATAAGTTATGTCTTACCATAACGTTCCATGTTAGTTGTCTTCTTCTCGCCTTCTTTCTTGCTGGATTGGTTCGGAGCCGATCCTCGGCTCCGACTCGGCCTATACTATAGCTTGAGAGCTATTTTTACCAGCTCGAGGCAGCCCTATATCCCACAATACCATGCGCCAACTCCCCAGATCTTGTTTGGAAGCTAAGACATAGTATAAATAATAATATTATAATAATAATATTATAATCCTCTTTTACGAGCACGATTACTTGCTAGTAACACTAAGGATACAAGGAAAAAGACGCAACATATTGCATCTCCAGAAATGGAAGGACTCAGAACCTCGAGTCTATCCAGGCTAGGGGGCAGGAGGAAGGGACGCAAGAAAGAAGGCGAGAAGAAGACAACTAACATGGAACGTTATGGTAAGACATAACTTCTTAATGTTAAGTTGTCATTCTCGCCTTCATTCTTGCTGGATGGGACAGCGTCCCTAGCATCTTAGTCCTGGGTGGATCAATTGAACAGACTCCCGAGTACAGTGGAACCAAAATCAGCTCTATTTCTGGAGGCTAAATCAAGCTTGTAATGGGCAATAAAGGTATGTTTGGACGCCCATGTAGCTGCTGCACAAATGGCATCTAGTGGTAACCTTGCTTGAAATGCCGTTGAAGTTGATAGTGCCCTGGTTGAATGAGCCTTAGGCCTAGAGGGAAGTTGCCTGTGCCTCAACTCATAGACCAAGGTAATAATAGATGTCAGCCATCTGGCAAGAATAACCTTCGATACCGGAAGCCGTTTCTTGCCTGCAGCATGAGAGAGAAAGAGCTGGTCTGACTTTCTGAATTGTTTTGTCCTGTCTAGGTAATACTGTAATTGGCGATGAACATCTAATGAATGTAATTTTTGTTCAGCCCTGTTGGAATAGTCTGGGAAAAAGACAGGCAAATCAATGGAGTGGTTTAGATTTGCTTCCAATAACACTTTTGGTAGGATGTAAGGGTTTGTTCTGAGAGTTACCCTATCTTTATGAAAAAACAAATAAGGCAGACGGACAGACAAGGCTTGAAGTTCCGATACCCTTCTGGCAGATGTTATAGCTACTAAAAACAGCATTTTCCAAGAAAGAAGTTTGAGGGAGCAAGAAGCTGCAGGTTCAAAAGGGGGCAGAATTAGTGAGGTTAGAACTAAATTCAAATCCCACTGTGGGGGTGGATCTTTGACTGGAGGTCTGAGCAAAAAGATGCCCTTGAGAAAGGCTTTACAGAGTTTGTGGGACATATTTGCTTCTGAGAGTCCAACATGAAAATTAGCAATGGCCGCTAATTGTACCCCGATAGTGGCCGATGATGACCCTGAATGAAAAAGCTCCGCCAGAAAGTCTAGAACCTCATGAATGGGTGCATGGAAAGGATCTAAGGATCTAGTTTGTGCCCAGTGTGAAAAACGCTTCCATTTACTCGCATAAGTCTTCCTAGTATTGGACTTATGGGAAGCCAGAATGACATCACGAACAGGAGGAGAAATAAGGGGAAGCCTGGCTATGGCTGGAAGTGGAGCAACCAAGCTGTGAGGTTGATGGAATGTAGAGACTGATGCAGCTTGCCCGTGAGGTGGGTCAACAGATCCGGAAGGGGTTCCAGATGCCAAGGCTGTTCCAGTAGGTATTTGTACAGGAACAGGAACCAACCTTGTCAAGGCCAAAACGGGGCAATGAGGATCATTTTGGATCTCAATTCGGTTGCTTTCTGAATTAAGTGCGGGATCAATGGAAAGGGAGGAAAGGCATAAAGATGACCCCTGGGCCAAACGTGAACAAGAGCGTCTGAGGGGTTGGCCTAGTAGAGGAAAAAGTGTGAAGAAGTCGAGGCACTTGCTGCTTTGGGGAGTTGCGAAAAGGTCGCAGCAAGGCTGGCCCCACTTCCAAAAAATTCCGTCTACTACCACTTGATTTAGAGACCACCCGTGAGGCATGAGAAAAGTTCTGCTCAATCTGTTTGCTATGACGTTGGACTTCCCGGGGATGTGCATTGCTATCAGAAACCGTTGAGATGAAATCACCCATTGCCAAAGTCTGAGTGCTTCTCGACAGAGGGGGTAGGACCTTGTTCCGCCCTGCTTGTTTATGTACCACACCACAGACATATTGTCCGTTTGAATTGCTATAGTCCCCGTGGGAAGAGAGCTCTGAAGGGCTTGTAACGTCAAAAGCACCGCCCTCATCTCCAGGACATTTATGTGCATGTAGTATTCTGACTGTTGCCAAGTGCCCTGGACTGTCCTGCCCTGATAATGCCCCCCCCCACCCGATCAGGGAGGCATCCGTTGTGACAGTGGCAACTGGAGGGGGGAGAACAAAGGGTCTGCCCTGAAAAAGTTGAGGGGAAACCATCCACCAGGAGAGATGTTTCTTGCAAGATGGTGTTATCAAAATGTTGTGGGTCATTGGTAGCTGTTGAAAGGACCACTAAGAAAACAGCATCCACTGAAGGAGCCTCATGTGGAAGCAGGCTAATGGAAGTAGAAGAATCGCTGCCGCCATGAGGCCCAACACTTTCAATACTAGCTTGACTTGGACTCTGTTGGGCTGAAACAGGAGCTGAACATTCCGCCTTATGTCTGTCACTCTCTGAGGTGGTAATGTTGCAGACATTTCTGTGGTGTTTAATACGGCGCCTATAAAGTTTATACATTGACAAGGCGACAAGGAGGACTTTGCAAAATTTATAGAAATACCCAGACTGTTGCAAAGTTGAATAGTGTAATCCCTGGCCATTATGAGATCCTGTTTGGTGGTAGCGGAAATGAGCCAGTCGTCTAAGTATGGAAACACCTGGAATCCTTTCTGTCTCAGGTGAGCCGTGACCACTGCCAAACATTTGGTGAACACCCGGGGGGCTGTGGTGAGACCAAAGGGCAGGGCCCTGAATTGAAAATGACCGACTCCCAGCCGGAAGCGGAGAAACCTCCTGGAGCGCCTGTGTATTTTTATGTGGTAGTACGCGTCCTGGAGGTCTAACGAGCACATCCAGTTGTCTCTGCCCAAAAAGGGTTGAATGGACTGCAGTATTACCATCCGAAATTTTGTCTTTAGTACAGAGTTGTTTAACCTGCTGAGGTCCAAAATGGGTCTCCATTCTCCTGTCTTTTTTGGTACCAAAAAGAATCTGGAGTAGATTCCGGATCCCAGCTGATCTGCTGGGACTGCCTGGATGACTCTTTTTTTCTAACAGCTTTTTTATTTCTAGCTGAGCCTGACCCCTTTGTGCGGGTGGTACGTCTGGTAGGGGTTTTGGCGGTACTACCAGAGTGAAAGGGATTTTGTAACCCTCGGATATGATCTTCTGTACCCATGTATCTTGGGAGAGGGATTGCCAGGCTTCTGGGTACAGAGATAATCTTCCCCCGACTGCCTCCGAAGGCGGACAGTCGGGCAGCTTCTCAGGGATGCTGAAAGGGTTGGTCAGGGAAAGATTCCCTGAAACCCTGGTTCTGTGGACCCCCTCTGCCCGTGGGGCGGCGTCTGTTATTATTCCCCCCTCTGCCTAGGTCTAGAAGGCGTGGAAAAATGGACTCCCATGGCAGAGAGAGTCTTACCATCTTGCTCGCATCTGGTGAGGGTATTCTTCACCTGAGGTCCGAACAATTCCGAACCATCAAAGGGGGTGTTGGTGAAGGATGCCTTGAAGGGATCGGCAAAGTTACAGAGTCACATCCAAGCGTGACGTCTCAACGCAACGCCTGTGCCAGCGGCCCTACTCGCTCCATTGGCTGCATAAGAGATAAGCCGCATGGAGGAGTTAACAATGGAGTTCAGGGTAGCCAGCTGAGAGTTTATTTTGTCCTTAAACCCCGCAGCAGAAGGATCCTGTACCGTTTCACCCAGCTCTTTGAGCAAGTCTCTCTGAAGGCGGGTGAAATGACAAATAGTTCAGCGATCACATAGAAAAGGTCACTGAAGCAAAGGTCCGCTTGCCGTACCTGTCCATGGTCCTGGACTCTGTTAAGAGGATGAACAGATACAGAAGGATCAGCCAATTCCTTCTTAGTGGCTGCTGCTACCACCATAGCATCAACTGAAACACCTTTGGTGAGAAAGGATTTGTCATCTGGTGCAGAAATAAATTTAGAAGGCCTCCTAGGGGTAGGTTCCATTGAATCAGGAGCTGCCCACACCTTTCTAGCCACTACCTCCATTAGTGGATTGAAAGGGGGAGACACCCAGGAGGTGGAAGGGTGAGATCCAAAGGCGTCAAAGTAAACAGACTCGTCCTCAGAAGGTTTGAGAGTGGACCAATTTCCCCTCTGTCTTAGGATCTCCAGGATGTCTGAAAAGGAGACATCCTCAGAGGGGGATCTGGGGGAACCTTCCGACTCATCCAAGTCGGTGTCCGACGTGACAGACTCGGGGGAGTCTATGTGTTTCCTCTTGCACTTTCTTTTCCTAGGGGGTTCCCCTGAAACTTCAGGAGAGCCCTCGGAAGAGGAAGAGACACCCAAAGTGGGTACCCTACGCTTTGGATCTCTGCTGTCGGGTGTAGGAGGATGGCCAGAGACCGTAACAGGCACTACAGAGGGAGGAGCCGCAGAACTTAACCTTGGAGTGGGCATTGGGTCCAGCACACTCCTCATCACCTTGAAGGCTCCCCTATCAGATACCAAAGGTAGCCCCGGTTCCGAAGAGACCGGAACCACCCCCGGAACCGACAGAGAAGGCTCCGAGAATGATGCCGGGGCCTAACTAACCAGAGTCGAAGCTCCGAGAGGGAGAGCGGGGTCGGACAAGGGTCCGATGCCACTCGCCCCCTCGGAGCAGACAACGGAGTCTTGGCGCCTGGACCTCTCCATGGATGGAACCAATGAAGAGATCGGAGCCAACGACACCGGAGCCGAAGGAGGAAGTATCGGCTCCGACGTGGGCAAGGTCACGGTTCCGACAAACTCCGGCTCCGAACTCGAGAGATGAGTCGGAGGAGGAATGGATAGCTGTACCGAAGGAGCCACAGTCTGGTGAGATGGGCTCTGGAGCATTTGGGCCAGCGCCTGAGATTTTATGAGTCTACTGACCACCCTCTTGATGTCGTGGTCGGAGAGCATGAATGACCTCGATGAATGAGTCCTATAACTCCGCTCCGATAGGAGAGGGGACCTCGGAGCCGATCTGACAGACTCTAGCGAAGGGGACCTAGAGTGCTTGCGTGCTGGGGTCGGCTCCGATGATGGTTTCGCTGCAGAAACCACTTTGCTCACCTCGGAGCCAGATGGAACCGAGGTCGGAGCAGTCTCGATAATGCCAGCCCTCGGCTCAGAAGCTGGAGCCGAGGGTTTGGCGGTTTTTGACGACTTCCCCGAGCCAGACTTGGACGAGGAGTCATCAGGCTTTAACAAGCCCCTTAGGATGAGCTTGTTACACCTTTCCTGCAGGACTCTTGAACTAAATCCATGACAAACGGAACAAGAGTCCTGCAGGTGTAAAGGCCCCAAGCAATAGATACAAGAAGTGTGACTGTCTGTCAGAGACATTTTCTGACAGCACGAGTCACACTTCTTGAATCCCGAAACCTTAGGGTCCTTTGACATCCTGACAAAAAAGGAAAAGAAACACAGTCAGTCCACACACACACACCTATTTAAGTTAAAGGGAACTGACTAAAAACCCACACACACACTGAAAGGGGTGGGGGAAAACTAAGGAAAAGCCCGTAGGCCCAAGGTAAAAAACTAACTAAAGAAGGGGAAAAAGGGCTACCGAAAGGGTAAGGCAGTTAGAAGGGACCTAAAGAAGGGTAAGTGACTGGAAAAAACTACTGAGACTGAATATATATATATATGAAAAAAGCACTTACTGACCAGAGCCGGTAAAAACAGACTATCTCGCAGCGAAGCAGCAAACGAGATCTGGGGAGTTAGCGCATGGTATTGTGGGATATAGGGCTGCCTCGAGACGGTAAAAATAGCTCTCGAGCTATAGTATAGGCCGAGTCGGAGCAGAGGATCGGCTCCGAACCCATCCAGCAAGAATGAAGGCGAGAATGACAACTTAACATTGTCAATAATCTGCTAAGATACTCCTAGAAAGTTCAGATTCCCTGAACTGCAAACTAACTACACGTATTATATATATATATATATATATATATATATATATATATATATATATATATATATATATATAAAGGTCTTGTCACAATAATGTTCAGATACAAAAAATCTAATAGCACCAACAAGTTATGAACAAGGAGGGGATAGGGAAATAAATCTGACAAAGCCCTGTCAAGTAAAACGCAACTAAGGAAAGGCCAAAGGCCTAGGAGCAACCGCTTTGATTTAGAAAGACAAAAAATATTACACAGTTAACTCACTGGAACAACAAATACGAACAGCATTGTCTCACATATATCAGATCCCTGATAGCTAAATAACTAAATATATTATTCTTCTAAGAAAAAAAGGTTACTGGTCCGTGCTTCCTCCAAAGATCGTGCGATCCGTTGCAGCGGCAAACTAGATCTGGGGTTGGTAGGAGAGCATCATGGGATAGGGACTGTGCCTCGAACTACTCAAAGATCTTGAGCTTGGAATGTGGTCGACTCGGAGCCGATGGATCGGCTCTGAACCCACATGTAAGAACAAATGGCGAGATTGAACAACTTCACATAAAGCTTTTCAGCCATCCTACAGCCTTCGGAAAAAAAAGACAGGCAAGATCTTTCTAAATAACAAACATAACCACACCACACTCGCTACAGAGAACACTGGGGGGGCTACTACCTACACCACACAACAAACTAACTACCAAAAAACCTCTTAACACTCGACGCACCAAGCAAGGGGAGAAGAAAAGGGACCTATACTAACACTAATCTGCAGAAACTTTAACTAATCACAGAAAGTTTTAAACCCACTGCTAGTTGGCACTCAGAAGACATGATGTAAAGCAAATCGCGGCAAACGAGATCTGGGATGGAAGGCAGTGGAGGTGTATTATGGGTAAGGGGAGGAGTTTGGAGCTCCGAGCTAATGCTAGCAAAAGTTGCCAGCTCGGATTTGATATGGATCCGTAACCCACAGGTTGAAGACCAAATGAAGTAAACTACTTCAGATCAAAATATTTACTGCTACAGTGATCCTCCACAGCACAATAATGGGTACTGGTGGGATGTAGCTCCCTCATGCAAATCGTCAACATAACAAACGCTCTACTTGTCTCTAGGTGATTCATACTTAAAATATACATGTTAAAAACTTAATGAAAATGCATAGCTAGGTTTTTGAAGACCATCACAGATCAATGGCCTACTAAGTACTTATAAACTGGAATTACTGGATGTGTTGTTTGAGTGAATCCTTCCTGGGATTTTGTTTCAGGAGAAAGGAGGCAGAGTATTAAGGTGCAACATTCCGATTCAGAGAGGACCGAGTGGGATGTTCATTTATAAATGGTGCACAAGAAGAAAAAAAAAAGTTATGTACTCACCATAACTTTCGGTCTGTGTTGTCCATTTTTATTCTTTCTCAACTGATAGGTTCAAATCTGATTCATTGGATGCAATCTTTGCCACTGCTAAAGCTTGCTTGTGGCAACCAAAAACTCTCAAGCTTCTTCCTTACCCACAATGCACCAACCCCAATTACCTCTGATCTTGTATGCTGACTTTAGCAGAAACATACATTTGTATTCAGAAATGAAGAAAGCTACATCTGGAGCTTAATATAAAAGGACAGAAATGGCCTGTAACCACTCATTCTTCCAGACGTTTTCAAGGACAGGGGTTGGTAGGACAGAAGTTCAGGAAGAATGAAAATGGACAACACAGATGGAACGTTATGGTGAGTACATAACTTCTTTATCTGATTATGTCAATTTTCATTCTATCATCAATTGATGGGACAGAGTCCAAAGCTACCTTAAATCCAGGGTGGACTCAAGAAAAGATGTTCCTGAGCACCACTGAGCCAAATGATGCTCTACCTCTGGAGACCAGATCCAATTTGTAATGGGTAACAAAGGTATGGGGAGTAACTCAAGTTGGTGCTGCACATATATCTATGGACATTCTGGACTGAAACACTGAGGAAGTAGCCATGGATCTAGTTGAATGGGCTCATGATGGCTTTTGTAGAGTAATGTCCAATTTGTTATAAAAAGTGAAATACAGTCGGTTAGGCACATAGACAAAGTGATTTTGGCAACCGGTTTTCCCAATTTTACTTCTGAGAATGAAACAAACAAATGGTCAGATTTCTGATGTATTTTGTTCTATGTAAGTAGAAACATAATTCTGTGGACATCCAATAAATGTAATATGTATTCATCCTTGTTAGCAAATTTAGGAAAGAATACTGGCAAATCAATGGATTGACAGATATTAGATTCTGACACCACCTTAGGAAAAAGGAAGCATAAGTCCGTACTACAACTTCATCCTTGTGAAAAATCAAGTATGGTGATTTAGAGGACAAGGCTTAAATCTCAGAAATTCATCTGGCAGAGGTAACAGCTTCCAGATATAGTCTTCCAAAAAAGTTATTTAGGGTTACATGTAGCTGCTGGTGAAAGGGGGATTTAGTAAGAGCCTGCAGTACCAGATTCAGGTCCCATGGAGGAGTAGGATCTCTAAAAAGGAGGTTTTAGAAAAAGAGTGCCTTTCAAGAAGGCTTTGCTTAATTTACAAGAGGCGACAGAGGAACCATCAAAACCAATGTGAAAATTTGACATGGCCGATAACTGAACTTTAATGGTTAATGAACTAGCTCCCTTCTTTAAAATGTTGGGACAAAAATTTAAAAATGTTACGTACAGAAACTGAAAAGGGTTTAGTATTATTCAGATGCACTGAACAAACCTCTTCCATTTGCTAGAATACAGCTTTCTGGTAGAAGGCTTATGGAAAGATAAAAGTATTTCATGAACAGGTGAAGAGAGCATAGGTTGTCTGGCTATTAATGGAAATGAAACAGCCAGGCAGTCAGCCTGAGGTTGGTCATGTTTGGTGAATCATGCCTGCTGGGTGAGACAGGAGGTCTGGAGTCAGATTCAGAATCCAAGGATGGTGAAATAAGTGAGGCCAAAGGAAGGGGAACCAAATTTGTGGAGGTCAGTAAAGTGCAATGAGGATGACTGCTTTTCAACATGGCAATTTTCTTAAGGAATTTCAGAATTAGTGGCATGGATGGAAAAGCAGAGAGTAGACCAGTGGGGCCAATCGTCAAGTAGAGCATCCCTCAGTGACTCCCTCTGTGGGGGGATTAAGGCAAAGCAGCTGCTGCATTTGTTGTTTACAGGGGAAGCAAAAAGATCACAGCAAGACTGTCCCTACTGACAGAAAAACATTTCTGTGCCATTCTTGTTGAGGGGTCATTTGTGAGGTAGAAGAATGCACCTGCTCAGTTTGCCTATCAGACTGGATTTCCCCGAAATATGTGTTGCTGTGAGAAAGCGGCTGTATGAGACCGCCCATTGCCACACACAGTTTCCCAAAACAAACAGTAGAATCTAGTCCCTCCTTGTTTGTTGATTTACCAAACTACTGACAAGTCTGTTTGAATTGCAATCATTCTCAAAGGGAGAGTATCCTGGAAGGCCTGCAACACTAAAATCACTGCTCTCATCTCTAGGACAATGAAATACAAATGGACCTTTGCAGGGGAACAAGTGCCTTCAACAGTTTTCCTGAGAAAATGCCCCCACACCTCTGGAAAGCATCCGTGGTCACTATGGCCTTGGGCTGACGGGGAAAAATGGATGACTTTGTAGAACCTGGTCTTATCAAATCCACCACCTGAGATCTCTCTTGCATGTCTGAGTGATTCATATCGGATAAGACATGGGTTGATGAAGCAATGACCATTGTGTGGCAAGTATCCACCAAAGAATTCTCATGTAAAATCTGGCTAAAAGTACTATTATTGACACTGTCAATGTCAATGAACAAAGAGCCTGAGGGACCCAGCGGCTTGAAATCTTGGTACTGCAGCTTATTTTTCTGACCTGTGATCTTATGGTCTGAGCTCTTGAGAGTGGTAGTGAAGCTATGGTTGACTGTGTTGAGTATCTCTCCTATGAATTCTAGACTCTGAGTTGGTTTTAGTTGAGACTTTTCATAATTTATGGTTATCCTTAGAAGAAAACAAGTCTGGAGAACCTGATCGCTTACCCTTATCAACTGATGCCTGGTTGGAGCAGAAATTAATCAGTCATCTAGATATGGAAACGTACAGAATCCTTGCAATCTCAAGTGAGCTGCTACTAGTGCCATGCACTTGGTAACACCCTGGGGGCTGTGGTGAGTCCAAAGGGCAAAACTCTGAACTGGTAATGACTGGCTCCCAGCCAGAAGTGCAAATACTTTCTGGATCTGTTCATCTATATACGATAGTATGCATCCTAAAGGTCTATCGAGCACATCCAGTTATCCTTACCCAGAAATGGGAGAATGGACTGAACCATGACCATCCGAAACTTGGTTCACTGAATTGACTTTAATGGCTGACATTCAAAATTGGTGTCCAGTCCCCTGTTTTCTTTGACACTAAAAAGAACCCTGAGTAAGTTCCTGATTCTGTCTGGTGGGATCTCTTGGATGACTCTTTTCTAGCAGCTTTTGAATTTGGATCGTTTCTTGTTCCCTCTGACTGTGTGGAACATCTGGGATTTTTCCTCAAGTTTGGAAGAGAAAGGGAAAAGAGAATTATATAACCTCTGGAAATAATGCAGTACACCCAAGTATTTTTATGTCTAGCCAGGCTCTCTGGTGCAGGGACAAACGACCCTCGACTGTCTCCAGAGGTGGGCAATCGGGCCTCCTTTCAGGAGCACTGGTAGGGTCTGTCCAAGAAAGATTATCTGGCTCCCTGGTTTTGTGGGCCACCTCTGCTGCAGGGCTGTCATTGTCTATTAGATTTCCCTCCTCCAGAGGTGCTGGAAGTTGTTGAAGGCGGGGGGGGGGGGGGCAGAGGGTCAGATGGGCACTTACTGATCTAAAGTACTGTTCTTCCTTTTTCATGCTATATTCCCCACACCACTGCAACTGTTGTTTAGTGGTTTTGTGCCCCTTGTGCATTATAATCCACTGCAATATCATCCCACGAATAATACTTGTTCAAAATAGATTCTATTTCCTTTTGCCTTTTGTCTCCAGCTATGCAGCCAATACTCTGGCCTACACACAGAGACTCGATTCAAAGTTAGCAAATTTGTTTGCAGACCTTTTTGCGTTTCTCTGTAAAATATTATGACTAGTTGCAACACATTCAGAGCACATATATGGCTTTCTGCTAAGATCACACATGCACTATGCTCCAAATAGCCTAAAAATGAATAATCAAAATATATTAGCATAATGGTTAAGGTGTTTACCTCAGACACAAGGTGCAGGGTTTGATTCTCACATTGAGTAATTGGCTAGGCTTAAAATGGCCCAGAAGGGCAGTTAGCCTCGTAGTAATCTATGAACCTATAAAATAAATGCATGAATATCTCTTCTACCGTAAAACACTACCAAAACTGTTTGCAATAAACCGATAAAATTCCATGAAGCAAAGCACATGAACCTACTACTAGTTGCAGCCAATGTATATGAACCCACTAGTTGCAGCCAGCACATATTAACTTCAACACACTGCAGTGGTGGTACTGCAGTAGCATTGTCGCCTCACAGTAAGACGTCCTGTTCGATTCTCAGCTAGAGCGTCTTCTGCGTGGAGATATGCATGAATGGGCGTACCTTCGTTGAAGGTTGTGCGTTAGAGCTGGCAACTCGGCACGTAAAAATCTACTGCCAATCATTAGCGGACCGGAGTTCCGCTGTGGCGACCTCTAACCGGGAAAAGCCAAAAGACACAACTACTAAAAGGATCCAGAAGTTAAAACCTAAGGTCTACAATACAAATAAATGAGTATATACATATTCATATGAAAACTCCTACGGAAATGAAAACAAAGCAGATATTTATGCCACCAGTAATCGAGCAACAGCTGAAGAAATTCATAGCTGCAATATTTACACTGTGGCAATGTGCTTTAATCTTTGGTACACCATTAAAGAAATGAGCAGGAACTACAAAACAGGCTAAACATTGTTATTACTGTTTAATTTACTGTTTACTTGCTGCATGATGTATTTTTCCATGCCTACTGCCTCAAATCTAAGTCACCACTAAAAATAGTTCTAGATCAACAACCTACTTAACAAATTCAGCAAATAAAACAGGCATCAGACAGGAATTTCTTCAGCACATAAACCAGTAATATGTAGAAGTGTGTGCAAGTCCTCACATGCATATAGGCCTACATACAAAACCAGTTATTTTAAATATCTAAACACACAAAGGGAAAGAGAAGGATTCTGAGCAAGGGAAGTTATTTAACAGACTACCATTAGGAATTGGCAAAAACCAGAGATTATTTAATAGACTACCTTGAATAAAGAGAATAACAAAGGAACAGTAGATTTCTTCAGCTTTTTATAACAGATGCAAAGGTTCTGCCCCAGCTGTTTTATTTACAATTAAATATACTACTGACCAAACTGTTTCAATGGATGCTTTTAATGAACTAACATGCTAAATTAAAAAAGGGGGTTGGGAGGGTGTCCTAATGGTTAAGGTGTTTGCCTTACAAACACAAGGTGCAGGGTTTAAGTCTCACAAGGGATAATTGGCTAAACTTAAAATGACTCACAAGGGCAGTTAGCTTAGTACTAATCCATGAACCTAAATGAAGATCATACTGGGTAACTAAAAGGCAACAAAACCCGATGACACTTGGCAATTTTTTTTTACTTAGTTTCTCACATTCAGTCTGCATGTTAACAAGTCTACCAAATGCAGAATGCTAAGTCAGGACAACAGGAAATAAAAAAATCACTCTAGAGGTCATTATCACTGTCAAGTAAGATTCTTTATTCTTAGGTATATAGCTGGGTTCATTATTTAAGGTTATATAAACACTTACTGGGTTTCTCTTAAAATACAGTAAATGGACCCAGTACAGAGTACCGTAATACAGATCTCAACAATACATGGTACATATATCTATTTCCCAGCCTTTCACTATACATTTGTCAGCCAGTTGTCTGTCTACTGGACCACAAATGAGTTAATGTTATGAAACAATAGTTGTGTTCTTATTTTATCCCGGGGTGTACTGTATTATGTTTTCATGAGAAATAGTGTCAAAGTCCTTACATCTAAAACAGTATCAACTTTGATGTTTATATCAAGAATATCAACTAAAAATGTTACAAATGTAGTAAATCTGAGGTATAAGATACATCCAAAATAAACATACGATGCTCAAAGTCTGATAGTTATGTTACATTTAGAGGTAAAACCTTCAACCAGCACCTTCTCAAATAGCTTTCCTAAAAATACAAGTGAGGCTTATAGATCTCAGACTACCAGGATTGAAAGCATCACTTCCTTTAATTATCGACACCTTAGTGTACCATTTATAAAAGTCAGGCACATAACCAGTGAAGAGCAAACACTTGAATAGCTCTACAAGGAAAGGTACTATAAGGCTGTCTTACATTTTTACTCCAAGTATGCCATGTGGTTCACTAGCCAAGTTTGGATTGATTCTTTTTAGGATGGTGCTTAAAGTCAGGGATGTGGTTTGTTCTATTTTAAGGAGACAGTATTACTAGTCACATTATTAGCAGAAAAGGGCAGGATATTAGCCGCAGGAAAAAAAAATCTCTGTTAAAGTGTTGGATTGTCTTGCATTTCACGGGCTGTGATTCAGCACTGAACTCAGGGAGAAGACAACTTTTTAAAGTGGAATACAGGGGTTGGTCAACATCTGAACTGCTGACCCCACACTCAGTGAAACATCAGCTGACAGTGGATTCTACTGGAGAGCACAATCAGTGAGCCATAAGTGCGTACAGTAACTGAATCACTGACTAACATGTATGCATAGCTTAAAGGCTGGAGAAGGCATATGCACTTCAGATCAAATGTGATTGATACCCACTTTTGATGTCCTCAGAGCTCCTGCAGTTTTTGTAACTAGACAAGCACACAAGAATGGTAAATTATTAATCTATGGTTGTTAGTGCTCCATTATTAGTTATGCACTGGCAAGTTACTGATGGTTTAATCAGTTTGGAATGCATTAACTTGCACACACACACCATCATTCATACCTGCATTCACTTACACATCATTCTCACACACACACAGTATTGCTCTCATACAGAAACAAATGAAATTAAATTACACATACACTTACCTTCTCTCGCAACCAAATGACCACTTGCATACACACACATTTACCTTTTCTCTTGATGCTAGCTTAAATTCCGCACGCAAGTGAGGAATGTATTTTATATCCGCATTGGCGTGTGTGCATGCGATGCACGCAAGGTCCTTCTTAAAGGAGAAGACACTTGCTTCGTCAACCTGCAGCTGTAAAAGTGGGAGGGCGCCCATCCTCCCTCACTCTATGGTTCCGGCACCCTTTGCCCTCCTCTGCATCTGGGGGGGGGGGGGAGGCTTCCTCCATGTGTGTCCTGGAATGGTCCCAGAGACTTTTTGAACCACATCTTTTGACCACCTCATTGATTCCTAGACAAGGATTTTTGTGGGATGGAAAAATGCACGCCCACGACAGACAGGGTCTTTCCATCCTTTTCACACCTGGATAGTGTGCCCTCCACTTTGGGACCAAAGACGTGCCCATCCAAGGGAGTACTGATGAACAAAGACATGAAAGGCTCTGCAAAATGACCTAAGCACACCCAAGGAAGTCTCCTAATGGAAATGCCTGAACCCGCTGCTCTTGAGGTTCCTTCGGTTATATGCAAAATCAGCCTCATGGAAGAATTAGAAAATGATTGCAGGGCAGCCAACTGAGAAGTCACAGATGACTGAACTTCTTCAGAAACAGATCCTGAGAAGGTATTTGACAGCTCCCTAAATAAAATCCCTCTGAAGTTTTGTGATATGTGCCAAATAATTCAGTGGCCTTAAAGCGAAGGTCGTTGAAGCAGAGACTTCCTGAATCTATCCATTGCCCAAGACTCCCTTTTTGGGGGATGGGACAGTGGAACACTCCTCGGCAAGTTCCTTTTTGGTGGCCGCCACTACAACCATGGCATCAACAGGCACCCCTTTTCACCAAAACTGCTTGTTCACAGGTAGTGTCATAATCTTATTTGGTCTCCGTGGTACAGGTTCAATGGTGTTGGGTTCTTGCCGAGCGAGCAACTCAATAAGCTCACTGGTGGGCAGAGTTACTCAGAAGGTAGACAGTCCAGTAGCAAAAGCCTTCAGGAATATGGACTCTTCAGCCGATGGGTTGCTAGGCATCCAGCCACGTCTCTGCTTAAGAATTTCTAGGATGTCTCTGAATGAGATCTTCAGGAGGTGGCCATGGAGACCCTTCACCTTCACTGAAAACCATATATTCTATGACAGACTCCTCTGTGAGTCTAGGTGTCTACTCTTGCATGTCATCTTCTTAGGGACCTCCTCAGTGGGATGCTCTGGAGAGGTATCAGAAGAAGAAATCAAAACTCCCTGTGTAGAAACCTGGGGTCTTGGTACTGGCTGTCCCGTGGAAAGACTTGGCAAGGCTCTGAGCACAGGCATATCAAGACTGCAGATTTAGGATCTGAGGAGGATGGATCCGTCCATTCTACCAAGGCAGAGAAAACTTTCTTGATAGCCTCGGAGGCAAATCACCCTGCAGAAAGGGATGACCTCAGATCTGAAAAGGCCAGCTTTTAGACTGCAGCTTCGCACACTTTAAGGGCAAAATCCCTGAAGAGAAAGCCACAGCTGAACTATCCAGTGCTGAGGCTCCAAGGTGCACAGATGGCTCTGAAAGCTTTGGAGTCTACTGCAATACCTCAGATCCGACAGGGAGGCTTTGGCTCAGACAGCTCCCTGGATCAAATGGGATCGACCACTCAGAGAAAGCTTCGGATCACAGGATAAAGCAATCCTCAGATCCAAGCCAGATGGCTCCAGATGGCTAGGATCCAGGGACTCAGACAGCTGAAGGAGTCAGCAGAGGAAGCTGCAGTGGGGATGTAACAGAAAAACAGACCTCCAGACCCAGAGGGGGTAAGAGCCAAAGGAACACCCCATCTTCCTCTGCATTGAGAGAATCTTCCTCAACACTCTTTCCACATCTTACGCTGAGAGACTTCTGGAAGAACGAGTGGTAAACACCAAAGTGGACCTGGGTCTGTCCAGATATGGGGAAGGTAACCCTAGAAAGTATTAGCTCCACCGAAGGTGAATACAGAGTCCTTGGTAAGATAATAGGAGTTGATGGACCTGCAAAAGTCAGATCCAACTTGGACTGTGTCGGATCCAAGAAGGTTATTTTGAATTCTCCAGATCCAAAGGAGTCAGATGAGACATTTTCAGCTTCTTTGGATCTGAGGGTGAGACCAGACCTTTGAGGGACCCTTTCACTGAAGATTCCAAAGCAGAAGGCAGCAGCTTCAGAGACAATTACTTAGACTGTTTTGTCTTTGTTTTTGGAGATTTATCTCCAGATATAGCTTCTGCAAAAGATTATGGCAAAAGGCCCTTTAGAATCAATTTGTTTTTACACTCAACCAAAGCCCTGGGGTTGAACCAGTGGCAAACAGACCAATTTTCTTGCAAGTGAAACCGCCCTAAACAGTAGACACAAAGTGTGTGCATCTGAGAAAGGGAGTTTATGCCCACAGTTAGCACATTTTTTAAAGCCTGCTGGAGCTTCATCCTCCATACTTTAACACCAAAGTTACCCAACAAGGAAAATATATTCACTACTTCTACTACTATTTTTTTTTTTTATTAAAGAGAAAGAAAATAAAAGGCAGAACTACCAACAATGGTAGCAGAAAATTACATAAAATGTAGCACTATGGAAAGGATACTAGTGATAGTATCAAGAGATACGCAATGTACAAGAAAGAACAGAAAATATGAGAATTAGAACAGCCGCAAATAAATGTGCAATAGGCAAGAGGAATACTTAATCTAAATAGAGAGAGAGAATTAAGGTAATAAACCTAGTTTTCACAAACGTATCTCAATATCACTCAAGAGTGTTGGAAACCACGTCTTTCACTGAAAGTGGCAAATGGGATCTGAGGTAATTGGAGTTGGTGCATTGTGGGCAAGGCAGAAGCTTGAGGTTTTTTGGTTACCATGAGCTTCAGCAACAGCCGAGTCAGATCCAAGTGATCAGATCCGAACCCATCAACTAAGGAAAGAATGAAAATTGACATCAGATCTGTTTCTTTGTCTAGCTACTGATGAATATGTTTTTTGCCACTTGGAACTGGAGGTAAAGGGGGAGAGTGGCAACTTCTTCTAGAGACAGGCATGAGCAATGCTGTTATCATTTTTGTGTAAGTGGAAGGTGCTGGAAGTGACTGGCTGTGTGTGAATAGACTCCCAAGGGACTGTGAAGTTGAGACTGAAAAGGGTGTAGTATGTACAGCAAATTTACAGGTTAAAGAGGTGAATAAAGATGTAAGGAATTAAAACAGATTTTTTTTTTTTGAAATGAAGAATATAAAGAAAGTACAGCTATCTTGGACAATCAAGTGGTGTTGGGGAAGGAAAATACAGTCCTAGAAGCAATGATGGTAAGTAGCGGAAAAATGTAATACTGAGAAACTTTCAATACCAATGGGCAAATTTTTAGCAAATTTGACTGAACTGGACAGATCAGTGCTGATGGTGACAGGAATGTGCTGTGAGGGGATCAAACTGTTACAGACTATTTGAAGGATGTCACCATGTGTTCAAGGACAGTATGAAGGAGATAGGTCATGTGAAATTACAGTGGCAGACAAACAGATAACTTTTTAGTAAGCAAGGTGTGTATGGAGGGGACCTAGGGATTGCAAGTGTGGCAACTAATGCATCAGATCACATCCACGTCATGCTGGACTGTGGCGAGGTGGAGTGGGGGTGACAGATGCAGAAAGCAGAGGTGGAATCTATGGAGGTGGAGAAGGGTTAAAGAAGTGGAATGGACACAGAATAACGTCAATGAAGTAATCCATCAGAACTGGACTGGGATGGAGAGAGGTGGGGTGGTTGCATGGGAGGGTGAGAAGACTATAAGAGAACTTATGAGTGAGTCAGGAAAAAGATTTTTTTAAAAGTGGGTTGATAAGGCAGAATTAAGGGGTCTGCAAGTAAATGTCAAGATAAGCAGTGTGCAGGATGCATAGAGAATTACAGCTGTAAAAGGACATGGGTGGCATACTGAGGAATTGTGCAGTGGAAGAAGTAAGCAAGTAAGTGTAAAGGTGGGCATGTAGTGGTGATTACACGATAGCTTAAAAATTGAGGGAAAATGCAGATGGAAAGTGGTAAAAGACCTTAAGTTAAGGTGGGTGTTTCTGGCCAGTCAAATATAGAAAGCATTTTAACAGTACTACCGGGAGATGTGTGACTATATACCTGGTGCTAACTACAGAAAAAAGTGATGCTACACATTATATAACTTAATGGGGCTGGACAGACTCTGCATTAGATAAGGATGTAAAGGTGGAGTTAAGTGAGAATTATCTGAACAAAGGTGGCTTTGCAATCTGTTATCTTAAGAATGAAAAAAAAATCAACAGACCAATGACTAATTTCTACACAGTAGAAGACTGCAATCAAATGTTTTAGATAATTTACTCCAACAATGGTTACAGGGGTGAAGCATCATGTGTACTGGAGGTGATGATAAATTTCAGGCTCACTTTGCTAATAAACAAGGATGAGAAGTTATTCACCAAAGTGAAGTCAGTCAAAGGATGACAGTGCCATGGTTGGTTAAGGCAGTTCAATCAGACCTTCAGCAAGGGAGGACCTTGGCCTCCTACTGGGCATCCAAGTTGGTGCTGCTGGGTAGTGTGGAAAGGATAAAGGTGGCCAGCTATATGTAGCTCCTCTGAAATACACAAGGCTTTTGGTAGAATAAAGTGGGGCTAACTATTTGAAGTGATGGAAGGTGCTAGAGGCAAAGACGTTTCCTGCCATTGAAGCTAGCCATCTTGGTGACATGAATAATGGCTCAGCAGATGAGAATATTTCTAGCTATGGAAAAGGTGGAAATATTAAGTGTTAAGTCACTCTTTTTGATAATTACTGAATGCTACTTTTAAAACTTGCAGAGATATTGCTGTTCTGTGCACTTGAAATATTTCATGAATTTGATGAGGTGACCAAGCTGCATCTTCACAAATATTCTAAGTATGTGATATGAGTAGCCGGAAGACCATCAGGAACAAAGTACTTGGGACTGAGGGTAATGTCTAACCTACAAGAAACCAGGCAGAGGAATCTTTCTGATGAGATTACCACAACCAATAACTTACTGGACTGATGAAGTGAAAGGGCAGGAAAGTTAGCCAACATGATAGATGCACTGCACATTATAACTAACTTTTAACTTGGTAATGTTTGCTGCAAGACTCATCCCACTAACTCTGGCACACACAAAAAAAGAACAGCAGAAACTCAGTAACCATTCTGTGTGGAAAGGAGAGAGTATCCATACCGGCGACAGGAGTGGCCTTAGGTCAACTGGTGCCCTAGGCAAAAGGGCTTCATGGTGCCCCCAACACACCACCTGGTGCCCCCATCCTGGTCTACCTACAACAAATAAATACGGGAAAAGTGCCCCTACTAGACCAACGCCCTAGGCGGCCGCCTAGTTGGCCTATGCCTAAGGCCAGCTATGACCGGCGAGAAGTGATTCAAGGCTACCAAAAAGTTGGAGGAAATGGGGGAAAACTGACATTAAAAGATACGTAGCAGCTATCCATTTACAAAGAACACTGAGGGCAATGAAGGGAAGATAGCCAAGATGATTGTTGAGGTCAATCTCAAAGCTGCAGAGTGGCTACAGAAGGTTGGTGGAACATAACTGGGATTCATCGAAAAGACACAATGGAGATGCATTCTGAAAAAGATAAAGGAGTAGACAAATATGCGCGAGTTTGAGAAAAGTGCAGTTTTGTATCTACCATAAATGTAGATGTTCGAGTGTTCACACTGCTGCAGTCATTACACTTGGGTTATCCTGCCATCAGGCGGTCCCGCAGTCGGTCAGAGTTCCAAAGTATTGGTCCGGCGTCAGTTGCTGTCGCTTCTTCCCTGACGTCAGTGCGCCAGGGGTATATAAGATGCATCCGATGCCATTTTCTTCAGTTTTTCTTGCCCCAGATGTCAGGTGTCCCTAATAGGTAGGCAATACATATTGCTAATAAAAAATATACATATAAAAATAAAACAATACCTTCAGTTACAAGCAAATACACCACAAAGGTTGTATAGGATAGAAAGGTATAGATAAGTCCAGCTAGTTCAGAGGGGATGGAGGAAGGGTAACCTGGACTGCAGCAGTGTGAACACTCTAACATCTACATTTATGGTAGGTACAAAACTGTACTATGTTCATTGCGTTACACTGCTGCAGTCATTACACTTGGGGAGAATCCCAAAGCTAAGGTTGGGTGGCTGGTCTATAAAGAGTTAGGATTGGCTATGAGGCCCTGCAGAACTGCAGTGGCAAATCCTGCTCTGGATTTAAAGTAAAGAGACAGATGATAATGCTTGGTAAAGGTGTGCACTGAACTCCAAGTTGCAGCCTCCAAAATTTCCTTGGTAGGTACTCCTCTGAGAAAGGCTGTTGAAGTGGCTGTTGCCCTGGTGGAATGTGGCCTAATGGTATTTGGGACTGATTTTCCATGCTTTGTGTAGCAGTAACGAATACAGTGTTCTATCCATTTGGATATAGTCTGCTTTGAGATCGCCTTGCCCTGTGATCCTGCAGCATATGCTACAAACAGTTGCTCAGTTTACCTGAAAGCTTTTGTTTTGTCCAAGTAGAAGCGTAGCTGCCTGTGTATGTCCAAAGAATGCAGAAGTTTCTCTCCTTTATTCTGGGGGTTTGGATAAAAAGTTGGCAAATGGATGGTTTGGTTAAGAACCACACTAGATATCACCTTTGGCATAAAGGTAGGGTTTGTCCTTAAAGAAACCCTGTCCTGATGAAAAATTATAAAAGGTTCCACTACCATTAATGCCTGTAGCTCTGAGACTCTTTGTGCTGAAGTTACTGCCAGGAGCAGAGCTGTTTTCCATGATAAAAATTTTAGATTGGCTGTGTTGGTTAGCTCAAAAGGTGGTAGGGTCAGTTTTTCCAAAATGAAATTGAGGTCCCAAGTCGGTGTTGGTGCTCTCTGGGGCGGTCTTATGTTTTTAGCCCCTCTGAGGTACTGCTTTAGCAAGGAATGAGAGAATAAAGGAGGATCCGTGTTGTAATGTGCTAAAATGGCAGAGGCGTGGATCTTAATTGATGAGAAGGATAGGCCTCTGTCCATCAGCTCAGTTAAGTATTGTAAAATCTGAGGAATGTTTGGAACAAGAGGGTCAAGGTTTTGAGCCTGGTTCCAGGCGCAGAATCTTTTCCATTTTTCTGAGTATGCTTTCCTGGTGCTAGGCCTCCTGGCCTCCAAAATGACATCCATAACAGCTTTAGAGAGAGGTGTTGCCTGTTTGGCCAATGTATCTGCCATGCAGCTAGGTTTAGGGTTTTGAGCTGACCGTGCAGGATCTGATTGTTTTGTTGAGTCAGAAGGGGTGGAAATTGAGGCAAAATCCATGGTGGTCCTTGAGCCAAGTTCCTTAAGATAGGGTACCAGTACTGGTGTGGCCAGTCTGGAGCAATCAGGATCATCTGTGGTTTTTCTCGTCTGGCTTTTAGGAGTATCTTTGAAAGGAGAGGCAGTGGCAGGAAGGCATCAACTTTTAGGTTTTTCCAGCTGAACAACAGAGCGTCCACTTTCCATGCTTGTTTGTGATAAGTCCTTGTGCAGAATTTTTGTAGTTGGCAATTCAGTGGGGACGCAAAAAGATCTATGTCTGGGCATCCCCATTTTTGCGTTACCATGCTGAAGATTTGTGGATTCAATTTCCATTCGTGAGTGTCCATGATATTTCTGCTTAGATCGCCTGCCAGAGTATTTTTCTTTCCTGGCAGGAATTGTGCTTGCAGGTGAACTTGATACGTTAGAGCTGTGTTCCACAAGGTCATGGCTTGCCTGCATAGGGGATAAGAATGAGTGCCCCCTTGCTTCTTTATGTACCACATTACTGTGGTGTTGTCTGTCTTTAGTAATAATTGTCCTGCATGCAGAAGGTCCTTGAAAGTTATTAGGGCATTTTGAACAGCCAACATCTCTTTTTGATTTATGTGAAGATGCAGCTGGTTTGTGGTCCACTTGCCCTGAATGCATTTTCCTGCCATGTGTGCTCCGAAGCATCTGTTGTTAGAGTTTGCCTGGCTGTGGGTTGGGTAAAAGACTGGCCCTTGTTTAGGTGACATGCCTGTGCCCACCATCGAAACTCCTGTTGTAGGCAGGGAATCATTGGTATTACTGCTTCTAAACTGTGAGAGTGCTGAATCCAAACACTTTTTAGGTACCATTGTAATTTCCTCATATGCAGTCTGGCATATGGTATTAGTAGAATTCAGGATGCCATGAATCCGAGGGCCTGCAGAATTTTTCTTGCAGGGAGATGGGACTTTTTTGACAGTAATTGAAAATATTGAGTTAGTTGAACTTGTTTGTCTCGCGTGAGGTAAGCCATCTGGGCCGTTGTATTTAAGCTGGCATCCAGGAATATAATCTGTTGCGAGGGCACTAGTTTTGACTTCTTTTCGTTTACTGTGCACCCTAGAGAAATTAGCAACCTTTTTACAAATGCCAGATGCTGTAGAAGAATGTCCTTTGTCTCTGCTTGAATGAGGCAATCACCCAGGTATGGATATATTTGAATTCTTTTTTGTCTGCAAAATGCAATTACTGGTGCCAGGCACTTTGTGAAGACCCTGGGCGCAGTAGATAAGCCAAAGGGCAGTGCAGAGAATTGGTAGTGCATTGTACCAGCTTTGAATCTGAGGTATCTTCTGCAATTTTGTCTGATAGGGACATGCAGGTATGCCTCTGAGGTCCAGAGTAACAAGCCAAGCCTTCTTGCCCAGCATGGGTAGAAGCTGCTGTAATGTTAACATTTTGAATTTTGGAATATCCAGGTAGGTATTCAGAATTGAAAGGTCTAGTATGGGCCTCCAGGCCTTGTCCTTTCTGGGGACCAGGAAGAGTCTTGAGTAAAAGCCTTGTCCTTGTTCCTGTTGTGGTACTTTTTGAATAGCTCTCATGTCCATGAGGGCTGAAATTTGTTTTTGTGCCTCTGCCCACTGATTTTGTGGCAGGTCTGGCATTCCTTTTAGCCTTGGTAAAGTATGAAAGTGGAACCTGTAACCATGAGACACAATATTCAGAACCCATTTTGTCTTGGGTGATAGTTTGCCAGTTTTGAGAAAAAAGTGCTAGCTTTCCCCCTGAGGGGGCTTCCAAAAGGGACATGCTTGGCGTACGAAGGGGGAAGTCATTGTGACTGTTTCCTGTAAGGTTGAGACTTGTCCTCACCTCTTTTTGGGGTTAAGGTGCCCCACTGTCATCGTCTGTTTGAGCCTTGGAGTTGAGATCTGCCTCTTGGGTGTCTGTATCTGCCTCTCTGTGGCCTGTCTGACACTGGAAAGGACCAATTCTTTGTTGGCCAATTTCTGCTAAGCCGAGGTGGCTGTACCTGTAAGAAATCCTTCACTGTTTGCATAGATTTAGCTTATCCTCCATTTTCTTTAACACCTCTTCTGCCTTAACACCAAACAAGGTATCATGCTGTAAAGGAGCATCCAGTAATTTTGCCTTAACATGATCAGGTAAACTCTGTTCTTTTAAACAAGCATGTCTTCGAATCACAGAACCTGTAGCTGCTGCCCTACAAGAGGCCTCTAAAGAATCAAAACAACATTGCAGAGTATGTTTTCCCACCTGTTCAAATGAATGCAATAAATCCTGCATTTCTTTACAATCAGGAGCTTCTGAGCTTGCAAGCATTTTCTCTTAACTGAGCCATTAAATATTGTTGGTACTTAAGCATGTGAAACTGGCAATTTAAAGCTCTTACTGCTTTCTGGATCAGCAGAAGGGTTTTTTTAAAGAAACTTCTGAGAGTCAGGGACTCTATAGTACCTGTCTGGCTTGGCTGGAGCAGGGGGCAAAGAATCAGGAGATAAGTTGGATTCAGAGAACACATCATCCACAATGTCTAGCACAGGCGGAATAGCCAGCGGCCTGTGCTGAGGTAATAAAAGGAAATCCCTGAGCCTTTTCTTGGATTCTGAGTAATCCTGACTTTCCCAGTGTAACTGCTCCCTCATGGTATGTAAAGTTTCCCCAAAAGAATAATCCTCAGGAGGAGAGGCTGAAGGGATAGATTCTTCAGCATCAGAGTCCTCAAAGAGGGGGGTAGAGAGTATCCCTGGTCTGAAGAGGAATCAGAGGAAATGGAAACCTGATCAGAGGAATCAGTCTGTATCCTGCCTAGGCCTTTTCTCAGGAGGGGTTTGGGAACCCCTGATAAGAGTAATGAGGTCTTCGGCTATTTTAAGCATCTGTTTCTTAGGCATGGAGGACTGTCCAGGAGAATGCTGTACTTGTTTCTGTCTTTAATGGTACCTTTGTCTTGGCTGTTGCTTTAATGGCAAGTTGTGAAGGTCTGAAAACACCCTCAGAAGCCGATGCCTGCTCAGCGGCTCCGGACCCATCTGAGGGATTAGTTTCCGTAGGCCCAATACCATGAGTTTCCAGAGGCCTAGTTGTCTGCATGTGGGAGTCGGAAGCGGCCTGTGGCTCTGAGGTAGCAGGTGTCAGGGACTGCGAAAGCGCCTCACTGGGAACCGGCGACTGGCCTAGAAGAGGTTTCGTCATCTGTTTTGGACCTCTGATGACTGTCTTTATCCTTGTCTTTGTGTTTTTTTCGGTACTGAGGTCGTTGGTTGATCCAACGGCATGGTATAATTAAACCTTCGGCCAAAGTAGTGCAAAGCAAAATCAAAACGTCTTTTTATAGTGCGTTTGTTAAATCTAGCACAAAACCGACAACTAGTGATGTCGTGATCAGGGACTAGGCATAGGCATGGAATACAGTAATAGTGGAAGTCCTTATGAGGTATTTGCTTCCCACAAGAAATACAATTAACTTTTTCTGACATCGGTCTGAGGCAAGAAAAAAGTTTCCCCAACAGGGTATTTAGCTTTATTGAAGACTTTGGATATGAAATTCGACTTCGAAAATCTCAGGAGTTGGCCGACCAGCACTAGCGAACTGCTTCTGCTTTGGGCACCGCGCGGCAAGAAAGACTGAAGAAAATGGCATTGGATGCATCTTATATACCCGTGGCGCACTGACGTCAGGGAAGAGGCGACAGTAACAGGCACCAGACCAAGACTTTGGAACTCCGGCCGACTGCGGGACCGCCTGACGGCGGGATAACCCAAGTGTAATGACTGCAGTAGTGTAACACAGTGAACATCTGGGTAGTAATACTGTGACCATAGATATCACAGGGCAGACTGGTGAGCTAATGAGACTTAAAGAAACAACAGGTAAGGTGAGGCAAGGTGAAACTCATGGCAAGAAACTGGCTATAGTACAACAGATTAGGGAATATGTTGAAGAAATTGCATGAGGGGAGGCAAAAATATCCTACATGAAATTGGAGTGTAGACTAAACTAGATCAGTGAAGGAGTACAGGTAAAAGGAAAACTGGCAAAACACTTGGGAGAAATTTTGAAAAAGAATGACAATGTGGGTTGACCAGGCTGTTTAACAGATGGCGTAGGAAAACCCCAGAGGTAGACCAGAAAGACATTTGGGAGAAAGCTATGAGCATCTGTTAAACTGCAAATATTTGGACCTGTACATGACAATGATGAAAATGGGGCCTTTCACATCAGAAGTGGGCAATCAGAGCGGAGGACAGAACAATGTAGACCAGCTACTGTGTGTATGAGGTATTAACTAGAAATTTTCTACAACTGTTAAGCATCTGGTTGGATTTGTTTGTTCTGATTTTTGTTTTCCACCATACCTCCCCGTTAGTATCCTGTTTTTATACTTGTTGGCTTTGCAGTTACTGTATATTTGATCTGGGACACTCCTCCCAGACTAGTGTAATTATCTCATTCTACCTAACCCAGGGAAACCATTTGAGAAGGTCAACCCACTTAGTTTCTGCTCCTCCTTTCCCCTTGCCACTTTACAAAAAAAAAAAAAAAAAAAAATTCTAAGCTTGTTTCCTGCCTTTCCTGTAAGTCGTCTAGTCCAGATACAGATTTGCTGTATCCAGGACTGTTTGTAAGCTTATGAGCCCCCAAGCCTTCCTGTGTTGGAGGGAAGCCTTCTAGCTTAATTTTGTTTCTTAGAACTAGCCAGTTTTATAGTTTCAGCACTCAAATCTGTTTCTTTGAGCTCAGCATTTGTTCAGAACTCACTGTAAGCACTAAATAAGCTACAAATTACTACAGCACTCAACTTTCTTCACTTGTCTAGAGGAAAACAGTTTTTAGTACTTAATAAATAAGCACCTATCCAGGCTTGTCTAAGGATCAGCTCTCGGAGTTTTCTCCTGTCTAACTGATGAATCTGGGCATCTTGAGGCAATGCAGCAATTGCCTCATGTACACAGACAACCCTCTCCTCCTACCACACAACACTACAACCTGAGAGAGATGCACTTATATAGCCAAACTGGAAGCAAAGCTCTCTTCACCCAAGACTGGACTAGACAGTCAAGAGGAGAAGGTAAACACTTGCACCACACCACACTCATCACATAGTCCCTCAAAACCTACACCACCCAAACACACATAGAAACACAAAACACACACCTACATTCGCGGAGGCTCTCACAAATTTACCCAAGCAACAGGGACCTCAAAAGCAGAAACACAAGCAACCTCCACCCCCCCCCCAACACAACCCAAATGACACATAGCCCACAAACCCAGTGTGCCACTCAACCACAGCCCATAAGGCATAACAACGTACCCGACACTCTAAGTTATAGGTGACTCTATAGTCAGGCACACTGATTGTTCCACTCACCAGGCTAAACAAGGAGAAAGTTACTGTCAGCTGCTTGTCGGGTGCCAGGATCTGCCACATAACACACGTACTCAGGTCACTGAACAACAAATACAAATATGACTCTGTCATTGTCCATGTTGGTGTGAATGACCGGAGACGTACATCCCTAGACTACATGAAGAGAGACCTGGAGGAGCTGTCCGATCTTGTAGCCCAGGCAGGTATGACCCTAGCCCTGAGTAGCATCCTGCCATCACCCAGAATGATACCACAGCACAAGGACAAAATGATTGACTTCAACAATTGGTAAGCTTCTGGTGTCATTCTAAGGGGATCCAGTATCTGTATGCCTGGGATGACATGATCAACAAACCACGATGCTTTGCCAGAGATGGCCTGCACCTGTCGCCCTTGGGATTCTGGATACTGACTAAGCCACTTGCCACCCCCTATAGTGCCTTTTTTAGGCAAGGTTCAAATGACAAATTCACCACCGTAACAGGTACAAAAACAAGCAAAACCTGAGGTAATGCTACTCAATGCTAGAAGTCTAAACCTCAAAATGCACTTACTCGAAGCACTCCTTAAAATGGAGAACATCGACATATGTGCAGTGACAGCGACCTGGTTCACGGCTCCAGAGAGCACCCCTGCATTACCAGGCTATAATTCATACCACACCTTTCGGCCACCTAACCTGGACCAAAACACTAAAGGCGGAGGCATGTCCATATTCATTACGGATATCCACAGCTCCAGGCTAATTCCTCAGCATAATGCATCAGAGATTATCCAAGTGCAACTAACTCTGGGCAAGACTGCAATCCAAACTGTAGCTTGCTACAGATCCCCCATCATCCCCCAGGATTCACACTCATTTCCTGATACACTGGAAAATATTAGGGTACAACCTAACACCTTAATAATGGGCGATTTAAACTACCCCACCATTAACTGGGAAAACTACTCATGTACCAACTCCTGTGTTCAATGTTTTCTGGAATTCATAAATTCCAACGCCTTGGATCAACTTATCCACACCCCCACCAGGGACAACAAAATCCTAGACCTGGTCATTAGCAACATGGGAAACCGGTGTTCCACACCAGCGGCCAATTCCTCGTTGGTCAGATCTGACCACAAGCTAATCACCCTAGACATCCACATCCCACAGCCACTCCCCATTAGGGAAACCACCGTACAAAATTTCTCCAAAGCCAACTTCACGCTTAAGACAGAAGTGGCAAACTTCACGACACCCAAGCTGACGGACAACAGAGGTACAACTGCTGAATCCTATACAAATGCACTTTATAAGCACTTGCATGAGTGCATGGATCGTGCAATCCCTAACGGAACCAAAATGCTATCCTCCAAAAAAAGGAAGCCAATCTGGTGGTCCCCCGCCATAAACAAACTCTACAATAGAAGAAAGAAACTGTTGGAAAAAATAGTAAAATCCCATGATTGGAGAAACTCCCTGTTCAGTCTCAGTAAGAAGCTGAGATCCCTCAAAATCCTCAAAATCTAGTTACGAAAACAAAATCTCCACTGATTCTAAAGACAACCACAAAGCAGTCTATAGCTATGTCAAGAATCTCAATGGCAACACTCAGATCTACTCTGAGTTACAGCACAATGACACTAACTATAGAGAACCAACTGATATTGCGAACATCCAGGCAGACGGGTTCAGTGCTAACTTTTCCCCCTCTCTCACGCCCTAAAGAGCCCATCTCTATACCGGAAGAATGCAAAATTCCTGTAATCACAGCTGCAAAGGTAAACACACTCTCCAAAGCCAAGAACACAGCATCCATGGGACCTAACATCCCAGGCTGCGTTCTACAGGAACTACAGAACGAACTGGCACCACACCTAAGTAACATGTTCAATCATAACTCACCCCAGGCTTTGTGCCCACTGAATGGCGCACAGCAACGGTTATCCCACTCCACAAAGGGGGAGCCACCATGGACCCCGGGAACTACTGCCCCATTAGCCTGACGAGCCTGGTCTGCAAGGCTATGGAACGTATCATCATGTAACTTATAAACAATGACATTGGTAAACTCCAAACTCTGGACCCTACCCAGTTCGGGTTTGTAAAATGCAGATCATGTCTACTAAACCTGATAGACTTCTTTGAAGCGGTCACCAAGGCTGTAGATGAGGGTAAGGTGGTTCACACAGCCTATCTAGATCTCGCCACGGCTTTCGACACCATTCCCCACTCTAGAATTATAGATAAACTCACTAAACTAGGTATAAATCACTATGTCACAAGATGGGCTGCCAACTGGCTCACTGACAGAACCCATACTGTGAAAGTAGCAAACTCTAAATCCAACTTCAGACCAGTGACAAGTGGAGTACCACAGGGTTCAGTCCTGGGTCCTCTCCTGTTTGATATCTACTTCTCTGAAGTACAGGCTAACACAAAAGGTCTTTGGCGAACAAAGTTTGCAGATGACTGCAAACTAGGAGCCATAATCAAAACTCCTAATGATGTGGACATCATACAAAAGGGCCTCACCGAGACAGATGCCTGGTGTCAAAGCCATGGCCTCAAGCTCAATGTCAAAAAGTGCATGGTCATCCCTTTTGGTAAAAACTCCGTACCCATGAACTACCACATAGGGGGTAGTCTACTTAACACCGAAAGTGTGATGAGACCTTGGGACACAGGTGGACAATAGTCTCTCCTTTGATAATCAGATCACCAAAGTAGTCAGGAAATCCTTCAACGTGGCACACATCACAAAAGGTTTCATCCAGAAAAAAAGAGGTCATTGTTCACCTCTGCTCATCACTCAGACACATTATAGAGTACAACTCCCGTTTTGGTATGTACCTCACAAGATATCTACAACAACTGGAAAGGCCACAGAAATACTTCTCAGAGAGGATTACCGGCCTCAAACAGATGTCCTACGCAGACCGTCTCAAAAAACTGCAGCTTTACTCCATCGCATATCGCCTGCTCAGGGGCAATCTCTGCATAACATACAAAGCTATGTCAAACCCAGAGCTGTTGGACAAGCTTCACCTAAAGAAATCTCAATCCCTCCGAGCTACACACTCTAGGGACCTAAACCTAGTCACCACAATAAACAGAACATGCTGCAGGGATAGATTCCTGTCCCAGAGACTTCCCATACTCTGGAACAAACTACCTATCTATATCAAACAAAGCTCCTCATTAACATTCTTCAAAAAAAATCTTGATGATTGGATGGGAGATAGGAAATTCACCCCAGGGATCAATTCTGTGGCTCTGTTCGACAGGGGCACAAGAAAATAATTTTCTTGGGTGGCGAAAGCCAGGGTACTGTTTGGCTAGGCTTATATAGGCCCTAGGGCCAATAGCCTAGTACCTACCCATAACGTGGGGAAGTGAAGGGCCTATGGAGATAAATCAATATATTTTAAAAGTATATGGGGGCAAGGAAATGGAATGGATGTGGTCTTCATACATACCCTAAAGTTTAAAAGTTGTGTAACTTGTGGATCAATGAGTACTGTACATGATACAGCACACAGCTGGCTGGATCAAAACAAAAAGGAGACTGCAAGCTGGTGGAAGTTGATGGGGAAAGGAAGGGAATGAGAAGAGTGATTTCATCCCTACAGGATTTCAGACTGTTACAAACAGGAAAGGACATCTACTTAAACATCGAAAAAAAGAAGCATGCAGCAACTACAGTTTTAAACTCTTACATTTAAGAAAAAGTTCAAAATTTTCCATGTCATTAAAACCTGCAGAGCAGCAAGCATTTAATTTGAATATGCCTGCCAGACATTCTCTTCAGCCCAGCAAGCCTTCAATAAATTCTTTGCCACAAAAGGACATCACCCCTTGCAAAACTCCAAATTTAAAATTATTAGTACATTTGGTATGTTTAAACAAAGCACTACTCTTACTACCGACCCTGACAGCAGATACTAGATTGTCAAATAATATTTCCTGATTTGTCTCATGATTTACTGCTATTTAAGTATATGTCGCTTCCTGCTTGTAACAGTCTTGACAATTTCCTGTACAGCCGAGTGTTGTTAATTTTGTTAAAATGTCTTGTATATTTGAAGCATTTCTGATTCAGTGTTTTGGATTTGCTGAGAATGTTTTTAATATTTTTTTGATCACTTGGTTTCTTGCTTTTATTGGATCTTACTTTGTTTACTTTACACTACACCTCTTTAGCTCATGCTGTTCTTACTACACAGAATTTATGTACTAAACCAGACTCTAGCTGTTTATTACTCTCTGCTTGTTTTATATTACGTAACCTCTACCCTGTAGATCCAAGCAGTTGTTGCCTCAGCGTTACATTTTCCCCTCATCCATCAAAACTGCACAGCATGGTTTATCTAATCAACTTATCTTCTCTGCCTACTGACTAAACTGGCTCAGTGCATCATTCCTGCCCTCAGTAGTTCAACCCATCTGGCAAATATCCATCCCTTTTGCTGACAGTCTCACTATACATGGCAAGTGCATAATGATCACTGATCCCATCTACTACTGGATCAGCATGTCATAGTGTGTGAAAGGTGCATATACTTCTTTAACCTGGAAGCCACCCTCTTAGTTACACAGATGTCTGGTAACCAACATATACTAACCCAAGCTTCCGCAAGATCACACAAACAACAAATGTGAAGGTTGTTTAAAAAGCCTACAAAAATCAAGACAAGACCGCCTTGGCAGTGATCCACTAACACAACTCCAATTCAGTGAGTCACACAGTCTGCGAACACAAGACAAAACAACCTAGGAACTCGTGGCTCCATTATCAGGTAAACAAACTCTACATTCACTATGCTAGATATACAGTGACAAGCTGCCTTTCAAGTCCAAAGAGCAATGATGTCATGAGGGCCCTATAATTCTTCCAACAGGACAAATATGTTTATAAAATGGTGATAGCTCATGAACATGTCAATTACCTGATGCTCTCAACCCAGAAGGACGTGAGGGACGACTAAATAAAATTTGCTATACATGTCAAATGTACACAAGACTGGTCATGAGTGAAATCCTACCCTAGGCCAGAATGATGTCCACATGTAGACAGAAGATAATTAGCCAAGTAACTAGTGTCATTTTAGGGGGATCCAGTACGTCATCTAGAGACTACATTATCGACTTGCCCTACTTGGTTTAGTAAGTAAGGCCTACACCTTTCATTCCACAGATTACACACACTTTCAAAGCACATGCTATTCTCACAGTGCCTTTTTTATGAAAAGTCCACCTTCGGGCCCTTCCAACTTAAAGGCTTGCAGTAAATTCCAGTCTGGACCACATAAAGGTTGAGCTGTTCAGTAGCAAGCATCAAATTACTTGACCTCAAGTGTTTTCTACAACATGAACAAGTGTTATAACAGAAACTTGGTTTCAGTGTAAAGACAGCACATCTTTACTGTGTTTCAGATCATATAATGCATTAGAACTCAGTGAAACAGTCTATTAAAAAAATCAGATTCTCTGTGACACAAACAGAAGTTAGTGAACTTCAAATCATCTTAAAAAGGCAAATCATCAATTCACAGACAGCTACAGGTCATCCTTCATGATAACTACACTCCATCAACTAACCATAAATAAAATAGATTAGTGACTTCAGCAATCCCTTCGATTAACTACAGCACCTATACCACAAAAGCTAGGCACACCCAAAGATTCTTAGATTTGGTAAAGACTCACTCCCTTGTACAAACAGTTAACCAGACCAGTAGGTGTCAAAATCTTCCCACCCTCATTCTCACTAACAGGCTCATACAGCTCATGGCTAGTTACTAGGCATAGAGTTCAAGAGGCCATTAAGGTGCCGATCCGAAATTCCCATTTGCCTAAAAGCACTAAGTGACTTGCTCAAGGTCACACAATAGTTAAATAAAGAAGGAAAGATTCAAACCCTGCACCTTTGCACAGGAACCAGCTCATGAATAAAGTGGAGCTTTAGTTCCCTGTGCTAACTGCCAGATTACTGCATTTACTTGCATTACTCCTACAGTAGACATATCTCTGGTCAGATATGATCACAAATCAGTAAACTTCACTTTTAAGGCATCTAAGCCCATTAAAATGCACACATAGGAATTCAAAGATATTAGAAAGGCAAACCAATTAAAACTATATGAAGAGCACTTAAAATTTAATCGCAACATCTCCAAACCTGATGTAGCTTCACAGCTGTCAATTTTACTAATAGACAAAATAAATCAATCTGCCCTAATTAGAACCAAGTATAATGAAGAATGTAAAAATAAGCCGCCCTGGTGGAAGGATCTGGCTTCAATAAAGTACAATAAAAAGGAAAAAAAACAAATTCCTATAGTAAATCAAAATCTGCCCACAGTAAACCTTACCAAAAAGATAGGCAAAAATCGGAAAGATATCGTAAGGAAGATTAAAGCGGAAAACACATTACAATTAGCATCAAAAGGCAAGGATAATCATAAATCCTTTAACTATATCAGACAATTAAGAAAGAACAGCCATGAATGCTCTAAATTAGCTTGCAATGGTATTACCCATTTCAACCCTAATGATACAGCTACTTGCAGATAAATTTAGGGCAAACTTCACAGCAGAAATTATCACTGACATTTCTTAAATTCTCAGAGACCTTTTTGTCCCAAGATTAAAAAGAAACATCTCCCAAATGCACTCCTAAAGCTAAAACTACCACCCCTATGAATCTAGGCATTACACCTGGTTGTTTAATCAACCCCACCAAACATGGTCTCACAGAAGCTCTAGTAAAACTGTTCAATTTAAGTACAGTCACAGGGTATGTTCCTGAGATACTGTAATACCCGCTGTTATGCCACTGCATAAAGGGGGCTCCAATTCAGATCCAGGAAATTACAGACCCACTGGCCTAATAAACCTAAATTGCAAAGCAATACAACATACATCTGATTTCATAAGCTCTAATATATAAACTCTGCTCTAGACCTGCAACAATATGGTTTTGTAAAACGGAAGTCACATCTACTTAATATTGCAAACTTGTTTGGGAAAGTCGGAATGTGTATTTAGACCAGGCCTTTGACAATTTCCCATGGTGGAACAACATTTAAGCTTGAATGCCTAAAATGGAGATCCTTACATTTTATGATATACAACAAATTATCTGACACAGTCCAAATAGTTAAAACTAGCAGATACCAACTTCATTAAGCAAAATAGGCAGCTGGTGGCATTGTTCAGGTTTCAGTACTAGGGACTCCTCTTACTTGGCATCTACTACTTGGAATAACTAACATATAACTCTGACATATCGCTAACTACAGTTGCCAATCACTGCTAGCTAGGTCTCATCATTCACTCAGCGTCAAATACTATGTCACTACAAGAGGTAAACTATACACAAATCAGAGGTGTATTACAAGCAGGCTTAAATTAAATGCAAAGAAATGTGGTACTGTCACTTCGGTAAACAAATCTTAACAGCAGCTTATAGTACTCAGACCACACCCCAATCCAAACGAATGCAGTGATCACAAAACTCAGCACCTTCACAGAAAACTCCCATAACTTTAACATTCATGCAGCAAAAGTAGTCAAAAAATCCTCATATTTAGCTCAATTAATTAACAAAAGGTATTTCATCCATGTCAAAGGAAGCTACGGTTCTTTTATACTCTGCCCTTATCACAGCAATTACACAACATAATGCCCAAAGTTTCCTAACTAATAAGCTTATGTCTCCAATCCTATACTTAGACTCTATGTCTAGCTTTCAATTTTAAGTACCCAACCCTCCATCTCCTAGTCCTAAACAAAACACAGTTTCACAATCTCCTCAACAATTGAGCGTCTATCAACAAATACAAAAAGCTAGAGCCTCAAATTCTTCAACACTTTCTCAATTCGAAAACTAGCTTCCATATTTTATATATATAGACACACACAGACATATATATATTAATATAT